>NW_015162014.1:1190-5822 GCF_001447785.1 Gekko japonicus | reverse complement strand
TTGAAGGAGACATCTGTAGGTTCCTGAGTAGCAGATTGCACTGTGGACTCAGTCAGGTTAGAAGTCTGTAGGACATTGCTTTCATCTACATGTACCACATTGCATACTTTAACTGTGCAAGTCTTAGGATTCAGGATTCTGTATCCTTTTCCTCCAGAGGCATATCCCACCAGGATACCAGGTTCTGCTCTTGGGTCAAGTTTGCCTCTTTTCTCCTTTGGTATATGTGCATAAGCTTTAGATCCAAAGGCTCTTATATGTTTAAGTCCAGGCATTCTGTTATGCCATAATTCAAAAGGACTTTTATTGGTAGTTTTTGATCGAACTCTGTTATGTAAATAGATGGCAGTGTGGACTGCTTCTGCCCAGTAAGACTCTGAAAGTCCAGATTGCATTAGCATAGAACGCGCCATTTCTTGAATGGTTCTGTTTAAGCGTTCTGCCGTTCCATTTTGTTGAGGAGAATAAGGAATTGTAGTCTTATGTTCAATTCCTTCTTGTTCCAAGAATCTTTGGAACTCACTGCTGCAGTATTATGTGCCATTATCTGTGAACAGCACATCTGGCACCTTGCCAAATTTGTTTTTAACAGCAGCAACATAGCATTTAAACTTATCAAGCACCTCATCTTTGCTCTTAAGCAGGTAGGTATAGAAATATCTGGATTTTCCTTCCAGAAAACTGACAAAAGACTTGCTGCCACCAGCAGATTCTTTTATTGGACCAACCAAATCAGAGTACACGCACTCTAGAAACTTGATATTGGGGTCATAAGCTCTATTTTTATAAGAGGGAGCTGTGGCTTTAGACTTTAGGCAAATATCACAGCCATTTCTCATGACATCACATTCTCCTGCTTCAATATTGCATTCCTTCAATAACTTTTCCACACTTTTCACATCTCTATGTGCAAATTTTACATGCCATGCGAATAAACAGTCTTTATGGTTGCATTCAACTGGTCTGGTTTGGCATACCGGCCCAGCACTTTCCATTGCATCTAAATCAACATCATCAATATTCCTCAGGTAATGAAAACCATCCTTTTCTTCAAGCATCACATTAAATCAATTTTCACTCCAAATTTTTCCATGGCTTGGTCTGAGATCAATATTAAGACCATTTTGCATGATTCTCTTTGTGGATATGAGATTATTTATGGCTTGGGGAATTAGAACACATTTTCTGAGAGTGATATCTCATTGGAATCATTCAAAGCAAACAGTTTAGCAGCACCGCAGCCCTCTACAGAGAGATTATTGCCTTCTGCCCCTTGCAGAGCGGGCTTCTTTTCTCTGTCCAAATCAGTAAACCATTTGTCTTAATTTACGATATAATATGTGCTTCCACTATCTAGTAAAAAAGAGTCATTGTCTCATCATTTCCCTTAGTGACAGACAAGGCTTTCATGTTACTTTTCTGCTTCACAGCATCAGGCTCTCTGTACTTTTTTCTTATGGCAAACACACCCCGTTTCTCAGAGTGAACTGGCTTTCCTTGGCCACGCCCTTTAGGGGGTCTGGTTTCAGAGCGGTAAGATTTGGCGGGATCTCTTTGTTCTGGTAAAGCCTTTGATCTACAATTTCTTGCCATATGGCCAAATTTTCCACAGCTGTGGCATTTTATATATTTTTCCCCTCTTTTGGCATATTCTCTTTTATAATCAGCCTTTATGCTAAGTACAGACAAGTCATTTGTAGCCTGGGACATTTCACGCTTATGTCCTTCATCCTTTAGATATGCTAACACATATTCCAGTTTTAAGTCTTTTGTCCCTTTTAAAACAGCCACTTCATGCGAATACTCTCTGGTCAAAGAACCAAGAAATACAGCAATAACAGCTTTTTCCTTTGGTGCACTTTCCATATTTTTCAACAGATTATAAGCATCCATGACGATAGTGAGATATTGAAAAAATGGTATTTAGCAGAGATAAGATAGTCCAGCAGAGCCATAGTAAAATAATTCAGACTGAGAGTCCATGTGTGATTAAAATATAAAGTTTTTACTAAATTCTAGCATGGGAAGGGTAACTTGGATGAAAATAACAAAAGAGCATAATCGGCTACATCCTTACACTACAAAGACAAAACTAGAAGAGAGAATGGCTGCTCTCCTTCTTCTTCAGAACAGGAAAAAACAAAGATGGGAAGAGAAGCCATAAAATGGTAATATACCTTGACACTTTAGTCCCAATCAAATTCCTAGATCAGGGAGGAAATTCCCGGGCTTCCTACATCTAAAGAACATTGGTTACATGAGAAACATGTGACTTCCTGTGAGTAACATAAACGAACATTTTCAACTTGTAATACCCAACACTAATCCACATCACAGGGTTATCACCAGATTAAAATGGGAGAGGAGAAAGGCGGTATGTAATATTTGGTGACTGAGACAAAAGGCCTGAACCCTGTTTTTTTGAGGATTGAGTAGACGCTGGGGGAAATCGCCCAAAGCTGCTGGGCAAAATGCGGCCCTGCAGCAGCTTGTGTGAAATTGACACTTACCATGGGGCAAAAGGGAGGAGTGAGCCAGGAGCAGCGCTTGTGGGAAATCACCCCAAAACAAGCCCAGAGTATCTATAGGTCCCATCGGGGTTCAGGCCCTTTAAGAAGTTTCCGGCCACAGTCGCATCCCGTTTCTACCCGCCAGCCTCCCGAGCCTTGTTCCTTGTCACACCTTACCCAGGGGTCTCCCCAGCTTGGCCTTCTCCAGCAACCTCGAGCACACCTGGACGCTTTCATTCACACACCCGCACCACGAGAAGCGCTTTCCCCGCTGCTGGGGTGCGAGTGGACTGAACGGACGTTCGTCGCTTCCTAGCCGCTCTTTACCACATTGGAGCGCAGAAAGGGTTGGAATGCGGGCACCGAGCAGGCCAAGGGCCCGCGGCACAGGTGGATCCGGCGGCGCAGAAGGTGCTTCGCAGTCCCGGCTGGCTTGCCAGACCCGCCCGCTGAGATCGCAGGCCCGAGCCCCCGGGGGCCCTGGTGCGATGTCCGCGCCTTGCACCTGAGACGACCGCAGGAGGGGGCCGGGGGTTCTTTTGGCTGTTGTTTAATGTCTAGAGGGGAAGCTTTTTGACAATGTGTATGCTTTCTCGGGCGTGGAAAGTCGGGAAAGGCAAGATTTTGGCCGAGGCCTTAGTGTGTAGTATGAAAGGGGAGCCCCTAGTCCGGAACCAGCGATCATCGAGTTTAAATGGACCAGTATCCTACCCTCTGCGAAGCTACCCTAGACGGTCAACTGGCTTAGATACCCTCTCGTCCAGAACTAGTGAGTAAATGGGTTCAGGATCGCTCGCATCCCCGACATCATCATCAGTAGTAGTAGTAGTAGTAATAATAATTTACTCATAACAATTATGCGTGTGTGTGTGTGTAACTAATAAATAATAATTTACAACTCCGGTTGTTCTTGGCAAAGGAGCCCAAATGTCCCCCGCGGGAGGTTTGACCCGATCCCCTCCCTCTGTGTTTGGCCGAGGTCAGGAGGAGACGAGCAGCGGAGAGGATCGTGGCCCCGCCGTCCTAGGGGCAGCCGCTCCGAAAAGGGTTGCGGCGCATTCGAGGCGCTCCACAGCCAAGAGGCAGCGGGAGCAGCCCCCCAGCAGGAGCGGTTTGTGCCACAGGATTCTGGGCGCATCTGTGCTGGTCTTTGGTCTCCGTGTTAGCAGAAGAGAGCTTTAGGAGTATGTCGACATTTAGAGCAAGCACTTGCAGCGTTTCCCCCTTTCTTCCACTCACGTCAATGGGACTGTTAAAAATGGATTTTGTTTGGGCCTTGGATTTATATCCAATTTAAATGTAATATTCAAATTCGGATCGTAACTCTGTAAGAAGCCACGTGCCATGTAAACGAACAATCAGGTCTTTGCATTCATGTTGCTAATACCAGCGGTAAGACCTAGAGCTAGATGTAACAGTCGATCGGCTTGAATCCACGGAGCGCGGTCGAACTAGCCAAGCTGCCAAATAGTCCCCCGCCCCGGCCCCCGGGAGAAGCGACCTGCTGGGTACCGGTTACTTCGAAGTGCAGGAGGGGGCCCATTCATTTCAATAGGTCGAAGGGGACGAGCAAGTCCCATTGAGTTGCATGCGATTTGCTTTTGGCTACACAGAGGCCAGACGCGGATCGCGCCCAGCGCCTGCAGCCGTCGAGCCTTCAGGGCGGTATTCAGCAGGTCCGAGGAGGCGAGAGAGAGGGAGAGCGGGGGGGTCCAGGCTTTTTTTTGGGTGGGAGGACGGGGGGGGTTTGGGATGGGAGGGATTGGCGGGTCACCAGCGGAAACTTCGACCACTCGGTCCCCAAGCCCCGGTGCCGGGTTCAGATCGCGATGGGCAAGAAGGTTCGTCGGAAGCCTTCAGAGGAGGTTCTTCTTCACCCGCTCTCAACAGCCAGGGTGGCAAATCAATAAATTATTTTTAAAATCCCCCCCCCCCAGGATCGCATTGAGATCCTAGAAGATTTACTCTCGTATCCTTCCCCATCCCTCGAAATCCCCCCCCTCCCAGGAGGCCCAGGGGAGGTGATTTTTTCCGCCATCCTGTATATGTCTTTTGTTCCTATTTACTGAACTGTTTTTAGGTGGTTTTAATGTTGGTTTTAAACTACAGAATTCTGTATTTT
>NW_015162014.1:799-1147 GCF_001447785.1 Gekko japonicus | reverse complement strand
TAGCAAATCAAATTCAATAAATAAATAAATAATAAATAAAATAAATTATCCGGGGGCGGAGGGGGTCATATTCTAAGAACGGGCTCCCTTTCTTTTGAAGGAAGCTGCCACGGCTAGGTTTTCCGAAAAGGCCTCCCAGTGCACCCCCTGGACCCTTTCCCCCCAAAGCTATACATAAAATATATAAACAAATCCGCGCCCCCTCCCCCCTCCGTTTTTGGAAACGAAGCGGGACCCACCCAAGCAGCTCTAGAGGTTCCGCTGGCGAACACCAGGAGGCTCCTCGACTCGGGGGGTGGGTGTCGTTTCTATTCCCAGGAACTCCCAAGTCCCCCCCCCCCGCAGGTG
>NW_015162014.1:0-718 GCF_001447785.1 Gekko japonicus | reverse complement strand
CCCCCAGCGGCCCCCCCCCCCCCCGAGAAACCGGCACCGCCGGACTGCCGCCTCCGGCGAAGAAGAGGAGAAGGCGGCAGCTCTCCTTGCGCCTCTGCGCCCCCCGCCCGCCCGCCCCGCGTAGCCCAGCTCCCAGAGGGGGGCTTGGTTCCTTCCCGTCGCGGCCTCGGAGAACACGTGTCAGAGGGATCTTTCCGTCTCATCCCGACGACCTCGGTCGGGGCAGGGCTTGACTCCGCCCGGGGAGCCTTCGCTTTCCGATTAGACCGAGGCATTATTCCGGAGAGGAAGGAAATCATCGCAAGCCCGACGTGCTCGGCGAGCCGCCTGGCAGGAGTAGCCGGAGCCGGAGCCCGGCCCGGCCCTGACAGGTTTACGACGCTCCGTGTCCGGACGCTGCCAAAGCGCTCGCTCGCCTGGGGCCCGCCCGGCTGGCTCTCCCGGCCACTTCCAAAGACTCACACAGGGGCCCGCTGGGCTTCCCACGCATGCGCCCTCGGTCGCACGGCGCCGGGAAAGGAGAGTCACCTGGCCGGCGGAGCCTGGAGCCGGGGAGAGCCGCGCCGTCCCGGGCCCTCCAGCGGGGAGCGACGTCGGAACGCGGATCTTGGCTTCGCTCCCTTTCCTGGAAAGGAGCTGGAGTGGAACCCCGAGGGCTGGACGAGCAGCAGCAGCAGTAGAAGAAGGTGGCAGAAAGAGGAGAGGGGCCACATCCTGC
>NW_015162013.1:327294-334392 GCF_001447785.1 Gekko japonicus | reverse complement strand
GCTTAGAGGGAACATTGTTTGTGAGCTGCCGGCATGAACGTTGCGAGCCAGCGATTGGGCGGCTGCAGAAATCACTTTGCTCTGGAGCCCTCCTTCCTGAGCGAAGACAAAAAAAAATGTGTGCGCTGGAAGCTAAAAAACGGTGAGCTAGCTCACACGAACTCAGCTTAGAGGGAACACTGATCATGGCTCTGTGAGGGATGCCGGCCTCCAGGTGGTGCCTGGGGATCTCCTGGAATCACAGCTCATGACTGGTGTTCCCTCTGAGCTGAGTTAGTGTGAGCTAGCTCACAGTTTTTTAGCCTCCGGCTCACATTTTTGTCTCAGCTCAGGAAGGGAGGGCCCCAGAGCCAACTAATTTATGCAGAAGCCAAATCGCTCGCTCACAACTTTAATGCCGGTAACTCACACAGTAGGATTTTTGCTCACAAGACTCCACAGTTTAGAGGGAACATTGACTGGTGTTCTCTCTAAACTGAGTTAGTGTGAGCTAGCTCCTAGGTTTTTTCTTTTTAAGCTTCTGGCTCACCAATTTTTGTCTTAGGTCGAGCAGGAGGGCTCCAGAGGAGACTGATTTTTATGCAGTAGCCAAATCGCTCACTCAGGGCCAATGCTTCCCTCTAAGCTGTGGAGGCTTGTGAGTAAAAAATTCTACTTTTTGCGAGCTACTGGCATTAAAGTTGTGAGCCAGCGATTGGGCTAGTGCATGAATTAGTTTGCCCTGGAGCCATCCTTCCTGAGCTAAGACAGAAATGTGTGAGCTGGAGGCTAAAAAACTGTGAGCTGGCTCACGCTAACTCAGCTTAGAGGGAATACTGCTCACAGTTTTAATGCCGGTTGCTCACAAAGTAGAATTTTTGCTCACAGAACTCCGCAGCTTAGCAGGAGCATTGATCCAGTCTACAGAGGTCAGTCCCCTCTGGATAAAATGGATGCTTTGGAGGGTGGACTCTATGGTATTTTGCCCCACTGAGGTCCCTGTCCTTCCCAGGGTCCACCCCAAGTCTCCAGGAGTTTCCCAACCTGGGGCTAGCAACTTTATCCCTGATTTACTGGCGGGGAGGGGGGGGGGGCCTGGCAGCCCTGATTCTAAGGGCTTTGGGTGGCGGAAGGAACCTGTTGCCCAGGACTGTCTCGGGTGGAGAGAGAAAGAGAGTGGCTAAAACGGTGGAAGGGGTAACAGGAGGTGGGGTGAGGCTGGATGCTCTTGACATGGCCCTGGCACCTTGGATTTATTGTCATATTTAATTAAAACATTTATATCCCATTCTTTCTGCTGGATGAAGAAGGCTAACAATAATAGTTAAAACATCCCCAGCTAAAACAAAAGAAAGCTTGGCAGGGGAGAAGGCTTATCTGTGGCGGCTTCCTCTGCGTGGAGCTCTCCCCCCCCCACCCCGGCGAGTATTATGGGTTGCCGCTTCTTGTTACTATATTATAATCTAATAGTTATCATTAATACCACTTTTCCTCCCAAGAAGATGTTCTGGTGTACCTATGGCATACTTCTGTTGATTTGCTGTTGGAGAGAGGAGAGGGTCTGTGTGGACTCTCAAATTGTTTAAAAAGGGCCTAGATGGATTGAAAAAGGGGGTTGGACAGGCCTATAAAGGGTAAGGGTCATTGTTGGTTTTTAGCCAACATAAGCAAATGGGGCCTCTGAGTCCAGAGGCAGAATGCTACCAGTTGTCAGATACCAGGGAACAATTGGCCGGACAGGGCTATTGCCTGAGGGCCTGGCTTTTGGGCTCCTCTGAACTCTCTGTTTGGCCACTGCTGGAAGCAGGATGTTGATCCAGCACGGTTACTCTTATACTCTTGTAACTGAGGCAGACCGAGTAATTTGGGCTGGGAGTTGTGAGAGGACATGGGGGGGAAGTGTTTGGGAAGGGGCTGGGGAGTAAGTAGTGGGAAGGAGGTATGTTGACTTGTGTGGGCAGGGGTAATTTGGTATGATATGGCAAATGGAATGTATCACTTGCCATTTCAGAAGGTGTCTGGGATGAACTACAATATATTAATCTACAACCATCAGCACAGGTTTGTGCCATACACAGTTATGCCAAGTAAAAGATGGGTCTCTGCCCTGCAGAGTGTGCACTCAGTTTATTTATTTCATTTTTACCCCAATAGGGACTAAAGCTATTTACATTCTTCTCCTTGTCTCCATTTTATCCTCACAACAAACCTGTGAAGTGGGTCAGGCTGACCGTATGGGACTGGTCCAGGATTACCCAGCAAGCTTCCATGGTGGAGTGGTGATTTGAACCTGGGTCTTCCAAACCCTAGTGTGATACTGTAACCACTACACAATGGTGGATCTCAGATTGGGGTGAAGGACAAAAACAAAGATGACACGGGGAAAAATGCAAGCAAGTGAATTTAGATCATTGATGGGGCACTCACGGGGAGGGAGATGTTATGGAAAGGTCCCCAGGGCAGAGCTGAGTAGCAACTAGAAGTTGGGGTGAATATAAGCTACTGGGAAGACTGGGTAGGTCAAGACTGGTTAAGAAGGTGGGGCTTGAGGAAGGGCCCGGTTTGGATTGGAATCTGCAAGACGAACAGGGCCGGTGGCATGTGGGACTGGTGGCCTTGGTCTCAAGCAGGAACTTGAAGACAGTTTGTTTGCCAGATCTGGAAGAAGAAGAGGTGGGAGAATGGATGTTCTAGTGCTTTAGGGACAAGGATAATAGAGATGGCTGGCTTGATGAGCAGCTCAAGCACTAGTAATCTACATACCTAGTTTGTACCTGTGTTCAGTATCTTCTTTTTAAGTTAATTTAAAAAGTCACCGAAACATGCTAAGGTTTCCTGATCAAGAGGAGCAAAACAGTAGTAAATTCACTGATGATGAAGTGGGACAGGTCTTGGGCTACTTCAGATTCAAGTATCTTAGCAGCTTTACTAACTTGTTACCATATAGTAAAAATGTGGAGAGAGGCAGGCTGTCACTGGTATAATCAACTGTCACCATCTGGAGGCCGAAACAAAGCTCATAAGCGTGTGTGCCTTTGCTGAGATATTTGAGGGAGAGTGACATGGGGAGACAAAAATGGAGAAGGTCCTAAAAATAGGGTAGATGGTAGGTGGAATTAGAGGGACTGGTAACCGTGGTGCTGATCGTATTGGATTTTAAAGGGAATTGAATAGTAGGAGACTTTGGAAAAAGCTGCTCAGAGTTGGATTCCTAGGAATGAAGGACAGCGGCAGGAAAAGTAGGAACTGCCTGTGTAGGTTTGTTCTGGAAGAGCTACTCTGGCTGTTTTGCTCCTTGTTTTATGAACTTCATGTTAGGCTAGAAGTTGTTTGTGGTGGTACCATGGCTTGGAGTACCAAGGGAGCACAGCTTTGTTATCTTGGATGTTTCCATAATCCTACCTAGCAAGAGCATATAAGATAAAGGAAAGTGGAGCCTTAAGCTGTGCTTAAGATTTGGATCAGTTTGTGTTCTTCAGTCTTCCAGTCCAAAAGATGGTTTACTGGATGCTTTCTCCTTTGAAGTTTCAGTTAATTACTAATGCTGAACTTTGGATGCTGGAGTAGATGAATTGATAGATTGACCCAATGTGTCACTCAATGTTGGCAGATCGAGAACAGAGATTAAAAGGAACGTTAAATGTGTTTTTAAACTAGTTGAATGTGATGTGCTAACTTGAGACTTCCTGGATAGCTGATAAAGCTGATGATGCTTTTATGTTTAATATCATGAAGATATAAGACTCACTCAGGCAGTAAAATAAAAAATAAGTCGTACTGTTTCACTGACTTCCTTTTCAGAGGACATGGAGCCCTCTTATGGAAACATCTGGAAACCTCCCCCCCAAAAAAAATCTAGTATGATATTATTTACAGCTTGCTTGAGTACACGGATGAGTGGAACGGTTAGATTTATATGGGACTGAGGTAGCTGAATTTAGAAATGTCTCCGTGCCGGGTAATAACGAAAGACAGAATCAGTGGTGGTGTTCTTGAACACTTCCTGTAAGTGTTCCTGTTATGTAGCATCACTTATTTTTTCCTTCAGGAAAATAATGACCTGCATTGCTGTATACAAACCCTCTTGCTTTTCTTGGAGCTTACATTCACCATCTCTTCTTCCTCTTTCTAAGCAGCTATACTTCGTTTTGATTTATTCAGTTAATGTTTTTCTGTGGATCGAGAAAAGGAAGTAAATCACGTATAACACTTTCAGACTGGATGAGATCAAGAGCCCATCTAGAAAGCTCTAATGCAGGAGTGGTGAAAAGTGTCAGATGCACTTTTTAAAGATTATCAGAGAATAATCAGAGAACTGTACCCTTAAAATGTTGAGATGATCGGAGTTGTTCATAAAGTAGAAATCCACGACAGTACTTTTCAAACAAATGGTATGGTATCTAATCCAGCATCATGTATTACTTTAGTAGCCTGTGTGATACGTACACTCTGAATTTGTGCATGTTTACTTGAAGTATCCCATAGTGTTCTGTGGGACTTGCTGTCATGCAAGTGTGCATAGGATTGCTGCCTTAGTTACGTGGGTTTCAGGCTTCCTTAAAGTCTCAGGTGCTGGTGGGAAGTGGTGTGTTTTCTCATTGTTACAGGAGTTTTCACTTCCCCAATGTACACAGTGCTCATGTATATACATTACATTGGAAATACCCATGTTTGCTTACCTAAACTAGGGAAGAGGAATTTATTCAGCAGGCAGAATGATTGCCACCACAGCTGCTTTGCATTGCTTAATAAAAATGGGAAGTGTGACTGGCAGGTTGACAATTCCCTTGCTAGCTGAGTTCTTTTCCATCAAGCCAGGATAACCACGAGATGTTGCGGTTAATCCAAATATGGCACACTGCTGGCAAGTTTCACAATTATAAGCACAAAGGGGTAGGTACTTAAGCATTACGTGTGTTAATGAAAAGTACCTCATTGTCTCTAAGATCACTAGGAGTCAGGAAGAAAACAACAGAAAGGGTACAGAAAAATGGTCATGTTTATACCATAAATAAACTTTGGTCTGGTTTCAATCTAGTTCAACTGCTGTAGCTTTTTCAAGAGAGCCTGGGAATTGTAGTTCTGTCAGGGCAAAGATAATTCTATTAAGAGTCCCAGTCTCCTCACATGGGTTCCTTGGTGGGACCTGACTTGGAATATGAACAACATGATTCTAGGGGTATACCTGAACTCCCCACTTAGGTTTCTTAGCCGAGTGTTTGTGTGTCAACCTATCACTTTAATAATTTCCAGTATGGTTATATTTCCCTTCCTTACCATTTGTATTTGTGTGTAGTGCTAGGGCCGTTGAGGCTACACTGTTCTGTAGCTCACACTTGCTTTCTTGGAGGGCCTCTGAGCTCAAAGGATGTTGCAGGCCTATGCATCCTCACTTCCTTTGATCTTGCATACCTTCAAACCTGCAGCAAATGTTAGCAGTGTAAGCTGAGCTCTTTGTCTTTTGTTTTTGCCCTAGTTTTATACTTGGGGAACTATTCTCCGCCTCCCCCTTCTTAGCTGTAATTCATGTTCATTTTATAATCTATAGACCAACTTCCTGGGCTCAGTATAGATTGAGCATGCTGTTTAAAAGACCTAAGGCTGCCATCTGAACCACATGCCGTGGGAACTAACTTTCTTCTGTACCTATGCAACTTGGAAGTAAATATACTTTAGGATTTAAGTTTTAAAACTTTTGCATATTGTGTAGTATTCCTCTTAATATTTCAGGCATCTTACTTTGGCCTTAGGAAGTTATGCATGGATATTTTTGAATTGTAACTTCGTGTTCTTGTCCTCATATGATATTAGAGACTGCACAAATTATTCTGATACAGTTGAGGCATCGCAGTTGCATTAACATTATATTTTTGTATGGGGTCTGGGATGTGTTGGTGGCGGTGATTAAAATTCAATTTGTTATAGATGAGGGTCCATTTAAACATTACAGTCACCATATGGAGGTTGCTGAAAAAATGGTTGCTTATGTTAGTGTGTCACACTGTGGGAGTGACACATTCTAGACTGTAAGCTGTCTAGTCAGGGGGACTTCTCTTTGCTTATGAAACTTGGTACAGTTTGTGTGCTGTACTGGTAAAAAAAACAAACAAACAAAAATTGGTCCCTAGGCATGCAGTGCCTGCACACTGGAACTCCATGTTCCTCTAGTGGTGGTGGTGGTGGTGGTTGTTCAGTCGCACAGTTGAGTACGACTCTTCGCGACCCCATGGACCAGCTCCCGCCAGGCCCTCCTGTCTTCCGCCGTCCTCTGAAGTTTGCTCAATTTCATGTTCGTTGCATCTATGACACTGTGGTGGTTGTGTTGGTATATAAATACTGTATGCATTTGCAGTAGTGCATGAGATGAGGGGCTTTTAAATGCTGTTCCTGCTATGTAAAATGCTGATAACAAGAAAGGCCTCTATGTGGGGAGCAGGTTATAGCATACTTCTGTGGCTTTCTGCTGATAAATGCTGCTGCACTTTGTCGGTTTGCAGGATAGCATAGTAAGCAAGTTATTCTAATTCTGCCTGTGGCCATCCTGTATATTTTATTAAGGGGAATTGTCATCAATGGCTTTGTCTTGCCAGTAGTATTTTTTTCCTGTCACACGTAGCAATTAGCAGCCTTCTTACTGCGAAAAATGTAACGTGTCCATTTGCAGCATTTTTGCTGGAGGTGATGCATGTAACAACAGTTAGGAGTTGAAATATAAATTGCAGGATAATAAGGCAGAAGTCTTGAAAACGTTGATGTTTGAGGCTCTGGGTGTAGTAAATCTAGGAGGTTTTGAATGGTGACAATTTGGAGAAAGCACATAATAGAGAAGGAGCTTTTGAGCTCAGACAGTGGGCGCTTGTGTGGATTTATGCTAAGTTGTTGGCATTTTAAATTTCTTTTCAGGACACAGTTAGTGTAGTTGAAACTAAACTATGGGTTTAATGGAGACGATGAAGAGGTGCTGGTTGGTAGGTGGCCAAATGTGGTATGCCTGGCCTGGAGAAAGACATTGGTGAGTGCCTCTTTTTCTTGAAGTGGAAAAACTCCAAAATTCCCTGTTTCCTAAGAAAAAATTGAAACAAACGTAATGTGTTTGGGAGCTTAAACAACATGAACACA
>NW_015162013.1:323881-327247 GCF_001447785.1 Gekko japonicus | reverse complement strand
TTGAGAGTGGACTGAGAAGGCCATAGGTCAGTTAAGTATGGGAAACGGGACACACTAGATATAAAGTAATTCAAGAAAGTTGCACCTTTTCTGTTCTGTTCGTGCATTCAATGAAACTCTGATTTTGTGCAGGAAATGTCACAATAAACCAAATGGCTTGCAAAACTTGTGCTTGTTACCACCTAAAGTAGTTGCTACCTTCAACTTAAAATCCATAATTTGTTAACAAGTTTATGTTCTTGAGTTGGTAGTTGCACTTTACTGAATATTAATTTAACAGTTCTTTATGTTTATGCAAAAATGGAGAAAAAAGTCCAGGGTTAGCTAGTTTTCATCTTGAATATTTTCTGCTTTCCCCTCCTTTCTGTTCACATAATTGTTTTCCTTAAACCACAAGACAGGAACTTAAATGTGGGTGATACCTTTAGCTATGTTTGCTTTTTTAGAAAAGGCTAAATGATGTATGTTTTAAATTGTTAGCTGCTTTAGTAGCCCTTGCAAGGGGACAGAAAGGTGGGAGACAAATTTTGTAAATAAATAAATAAATAAAACATTTTGAAAACGCAGTGAAAATCCATGTTGCTTTGCCTTCCAACTTAAGCATGGGACACCTGTGCTGCTCCCATGCCATCAAAGATTAATCTTCTTGTCTTTGTCTTGCTGTAGATTTTTTGGGGGTGAAGGCTGGTAGGGGAGATTTGGTAAAAACTTTGTGATTTATTATAAATAGTTGTAAAATATGTTCACATGTAAAGTGGGGTACGTTTGCCTTTTGGAGCCATTTGTTATTTAGCAGTAATCAGCTAAAAACAAACGCAAGAATGAATTCTGATAGGTAGCCGTGTTAGTCTGTCTGTAGTAGTAGAAAAGAGTAAGAGTCCAGTAGCACCTCAAATTTGTGGTAGGGTATGAGCTTTCATGAGTCACTGCTCACTTCTTCAGATAGAAGTGAGCAGTGACTCAAGAATGAATTCAGCGTGTGCTCTACTCTGCTTGTTAGGGGTGGGGCCATGGCTCAATGGTAGAACATCTGCTTGGCATGCTGAAGGTCCCAGGTTCAGTCCCCGGCATCTCCAGTTAAAAGGGGTCAGGTTGTAGGTGATGTGAAGAACCTCTGTCTGAGACCCTGGAGAGCTGCTGCCAGTCTGAGTAGGGAATACTGACCTCAGTGGACCAGTGGTCTGATTTAGCACAAGGCAGCTTCATATGTTCCTGGTTCTCCAGAGCTGTGAACATTCCTTTTGGCTGTGGCGATGATCTAAAAGGTGCATGTGAAGGGAGCTAAATGAAAGACAAATACTTTCATTTCTGCACTGGATGGTCAACGTGAGGGCTAACAGTTACCTACCATTTGGGGGACAGTTTGAAAGAAACAGTGGGGCTTAGAACTCCCACTTTTGGAAGTGGGTTGCTAGAATAATTAAATACACTCACTTAAAGCTTCACTTCAATAAAAGTTAATACTTCCCTGCCTTTTCTGGTCTCTTAACTATTTAAAAGGTTAGACATTTATGGGCACTCAAACAAAAGGTTACGCTTTTATGGATACTCAAAATCTAGAGGTCATATGAATTATTATTTTTTAAGAATAACATGTAAAAGATAATGACCAACTGCATTCGTTCATATTTGTATTTTGAATCTGTTGAAATCACTGAGGTGATCTGCAGAAAAAAAACACGTTGCTATTTGTAGTGTACTTGGGCTCCTTGCCACCAGCCCACCTGGAAACAACAAGAATTTGTCTGCATGTTTGTGACCACTGGTACCACAGTTATAGAGAAGCATAGCTTTGCCCGTGTGATGGAGCTTTATCCCCCGTCACTGCAGGAGGCTCTGTGCCCTGGTAGATCCTCTGTCCCTGGTACTGTTGAATTGAGATCCAGGTGTTGTCCAGGGTTCAGGAGCGATGCCGGACGCACAGAAGGCTTGCGTATCCTCAGTAGGATTGCTCAGCTTTGAACTACAGATCACTATGAAAAACCTGTGATTTGGCAGGAAAAAGGCTTTGTCATACCTTGTGGACAGCTGCTTTCTGAAATCTGAAGTCCCATTGACTGAATAGAACTACTTTCATAGTTACTTGGATCCCGATCACAGTGCCTATATGCTTAATAAAACGAAATTACCATGAAGTATACCCCCTGTTAGGGGAAGAGTGAATGGCAATTTGGTATGGTGCAGTTTCTTCTTGGTAGAGAAACAAATGGTGAATAGGAAGATCACATGTGCTAGAATTTGGCCTGAACTGGATGGCCCAGGCTTGCCAGAGCTCAGAAGCTAAGCAGGGTCGACTCTGGTTACTATTTGGATGAGAGACCGCTAAGGGAGTCCAGGGTCACTACACAGAGGCAGGCAATGGCAAACCATCTCCATGTCTCTTGCCTTGAAAACCCTATGATGGGTTGCCATAAGTTGGCTACGACTTGACAGTATTTTGCATGCAGAAAAGGTAGCCAAGCCCTTAGTGGAACCTTAGGTAGAATCTGTCTGTATTAAAAGGTGAAACTCTTCTCTGATCTTATAACTACTGTTCTGGTGATGGTAGTGGTGGCAAATAATTTACTACTTATGGCGTTCACTGCTGTCAGCACTAGACAGGTCTCTTAGACTGATGTATTGGTGTCTTCCAGTCTGTGTTTTTGGGTAGATTTTTCTAGTGCACAATAAAATCTTTGTTGTCATAGGGAGCTGTGAAAATTAGAGAACATGCTGTTTAGTACCATATGCAAATCCTAAAAAAGCAGCTTGTAATCTCTGAAGAAAGTATTGTGATATTTTGAATGGGAATCTGCACTGCCCATATAGAAGGTGAAGTGCTTGTCAGTGATGTAGAGCTGCATTTGATATAAATAATATATTTTATATTTCCGCAGATCAATTTCCTCTCTGATAGTATTGGGTGCCAAGTACTGGTGAATCACAAGCCTTGCAGTATTTGGCGGGCTATTGTTCTGTGGTAGCTTTTTAAAAAAACAACTCAACATGAGTAAAAAACAAATGTTTGAGTAGGCATTGTATCACCCTGGAAAGTTGTGTGCACTGGTGCACAATTTGAACTGTCACCAGACTGTCCACTGTGTCAAGAAGCATCATGTGGTTCCTAAAGATTTCCTGTTTTATTTTTGTCACTGTGTTAGAAAAAAAAAATCCATATTCTTCATTTTCTTTAGCCTCTCTGAGCAGTATTGTTTGGTGTGGTCAAAAAGTACACCTTTCTAATGGTGACCATCAAGATAGTTATGAGCTTTTACAAGGAAACCCACTGAAGTTGTTGCACGTGTTACAGTGAAAGCATCACCTCAGAATGTTGTGTGTGAGGTGGTGGTGGGGGAATCATTTTCTTCAAAGTGCCCATGGGTTCTA
>NW_015162013.1:297410-323818 GCF_001447785.1 Gekko japonicus | reverse complement strand
TGGAAGTAACCCAGATACAGGACCACCAAGGTGTTTTGGTTGTGACTGAGGGAGTTCCCAGTGAGCTGTTTTCACTGGGTTTGGGGGCTCTGAACTCGATGGCACTAGACCTTTTTTCTATTTTAAGTATTCATTTATTGACTTATACCCTGCCTTTCTCCCCAACATATTGAAAGGCTTGCTGTCTTCTTTGGCTGCCAAAATATTATCTTATGGTGGTCATAAATACCTTGCTTTGCTAAGCTGCTGTCCTTGACTCCATCTCTAGCCACCTCTTGCTTCCACTCCTTTCTTCTCTTCTCCTATGCACCTTGGTTTGTTCAGCACCATATGCAAACAGCTGAACATCACGGGGGGGGGGGGAATGCTTGTCCAAATTTAAATGCAGGGCACCTCTGTTCCTCTCCAACCTTAAAAGGCTGCTTGCTCTTTGAGGCTAGGTGAGGGAAGAATTGCAGGCTGCCTGTGCATCTTCCTCAGCAATTCCTCATTGACTACATGACTGATTTTTCTTTCCTTCTCCTTGGCTCAAAGGGTCTAACAATTACCATAGTGCCAGGCTGTGTATGGGAACCCACTAGGAGATCATAGCTCCAGCGACAGATCATTGTTGATTGTATGAAGCCAGAGGGATTGTTGACTTCCAACCATCTCTTCATTCCCTATTTATGGTTGCTTTGTGAGCTCATTATGTTTTGTTGGGGGGGGGTACTTAAAGTGTTGTGAGGTTTGTTGTAGAGCTAACTTCCTTACTGATTAATATCTTAGGTAATCCAGCAGCTATGATACTAAGATTAATTCTTGTCTCAGGGTAAATATGGTGCATGTCTTAGATTTAAACCTGTGGAAGGTTAGACTTTGTAAATAAAAGTCTGTGATGCTGTTGGTTACAGCATTCAAAGTGGATAATGAGTTTCGTAGCTTCTGATAATTTTATTTGACATGTTGACATCTTGATGGCAAGTCCCATGCTTACATTTTGGAAGATGCGGGCTTCTAAATCTTATGCTCACTTATGTTTGTCCTTACATTTTTCTCCAGGTCGTACGTTTGTGTCAGAGCCCCAAGCTGGCACTAAAGAACAGTCCGCCCTATATTCTAGACCTGCTCCCTGACACATATCAGCACCTGCGAACCATCTTGTCACGCTACGAGGGGAAGATGGAAACTTTAGGAGAGAATGAATACTTCAGGGTGTTCATGGAAAACTTGATGAAGAAGACGAAGCAGACCATCAGCCTCTTTAAAGAATGGAAAGAGAGAATGTACGAAGAGAATTCCCAGCCTAGGTAAGGCAGTTCTTTACTGGTTATCACCTTACCTTATCTAAGTCCAAATGGATATTGAGGGTCACTCTTGAAACATTATTTAAACACTTCTTGAATTCTTACATGTTCCTGGTTTCTTCCTAAAAGTCACTTCTGTCCTGAGCCAATCATGAATATCAGTTGAGTTCTCTATTTTTGCAGTGTTATCTTTTTTGATGATGTAATATCGTAAGAGTTGGAGCTGAAAGCAAAAAAGGCTTTGGAGATGCTTAATAGTTTGTCATAAACTTTTGACTGTATTTGCAGAAGTATATTCTGACATGGCGCTTGCAAACTGCTTAATATTAAAGAACATTTCTCTAATATTAGCGTTCAAGTGGTGCTTCAGTGTTTAAAGAATCTCACGTGTTTTACCTCAGACTTACAACCATCATGTAAGATAGGTCAGTATTGTCTCCTTTTCATGAGAATTAGTCTCTCATGGGTTCATAAAGCTTAAGCTTTACATCTCTGTTCCCACAGATTTTGGAATTGTGTAGTAAGTGACTTGGTCCAGGGAGGAGAGAAGCAAAAATAATATTTTATTTATTTATTTATCCAATTTATACCCCGCCCTCCCCGCGAGCGGGCTGAGGGCAGCTTACAGTAGTGGCACCAGTTGCCAATAAAACCATATAAAACAGTACTAAACAAATAAAATCATAAGGTGCTATTAGTTATCCTTACAGTGGCAAGCATTGTGGAAGAAGGCAAATAAGTGGATGGATGCTGAGTTCCTTTCCGCTACTGCACACTTCCCCTTTTCTCTAAGGCCACTGCCGTTCTCTGAGTTCTCTTGAGTTTTTGCAATTATTGTGCACCTCCATTTTGCTTATGTTTCAAAGACAGTGTTCTTTATGTCACCTTTCCCCCCACAATCCTGGACGTATGAAAATATTATGAAAAACAGCAGGAGCAGTAGGTTAAGTTCCCTTTTCACTGTGCTTGCTGGTCAAAGTAAGAATTCAAGCTTCTGCTAGTTCTTAGAATAATGGACGGTACTTAGGGCTCTGAAGCGAAGTCTTACAAGGTAAGACCAAGGAGTGCTTTTGGTCTACAGACTACTGAGTGTTTGATGCTAGACCTCAGGTTGATATCCCTAGCAGAGTAGTTGACACATCCCCCGTGTTCCAGTGCATACTTTGGGAAAACACCATGCTGGTTTTGTATATAACATGGGAACCTCATGCTATATACAGAATGGTTCTAGTACCATTCCTATAGCACCAAAGCAGCTGCTGCCAGGTTTAGGAACTTGCATCCTTATAACTCTTTGTGGAGGTTAGAAGGAACCTCTGTAGTTATACCTGTGTGGACAGGTGTTCATTTAGTGACTGGTAGATATTTTCACAAGTTAAAGTATATTTGGTGGCAGTTCCCTGTTTTGAAAACAAATGACGTCAGTGTAAACAGATGGTCAGTTTTAGCCGTAGAAGTCTTTTGCAGATTCCTGCCACTTTTTACTTTATAAATTTAGCAATAATTGCTTGCTGTGAATGAAAAGTCGGGGTGGCTGTGCTGCTCAACCTTTGTATGCTTCAGAGCAGATGACGTAGTTCTTGTGTGTGCATTACTAGCATACAAACTGCACAGACATTAAATGACTAGTGCCAAACTCCCCTTTGTGAATTTTGTCTGTCCGTAGATGCTTAGCCTTTTTCTAATGAGGCCGGGACATAGGCAGCACACTGGCTGTGTGGCCAGCTACCTCCCTATCCCGTAGTAGTAGCATTCTGCTCGCCTTCTGCTCCTTCAGCTTTGTAGGGCAGAGGTAGACGGTGTCAGGGCTGCCGGCGCATCTGGAATTATGCATTGTAAGCTATTCTGGTCAGGTCAGCACTTTATTTTGTTTGTCAAGCCAATATGCAAGCGTTTTCCCTTGTGTGTTTGCTGAGTACTTTTGCATGAGCAAAAGGAGGGGGGGGGAAGAGGTTGCAGGAATGCAGAGAAATTTGATGAGCATTCATTGTACACAAACTTGATGGTGTTCAAAATTTAGTAGCAGGAAAGCGTATTCAGCAAGTTGAGAAAGGGAGGTATTCTTCAGCTTAATGCATATTAGGTCAACGATTTTTACGTATGTCCTAAGGGTAATGCATGTGTTGTGCCACGGGTATTGGGGACTTTCTTTCTGTGTTCCTCTTGTGAAGGACAGGGACATTCTTAGGAAGAGATTTCGGAATCGGAGATAAAGGTCTCGTAAAGAGAATGCATGCATGATTTGAAGGAGCTTCCTGTAGAGGGGTAAAGCATAGCTATAAAGTCTGCATGTTGAGGGAAGTAGAGTTGGCTACGTACAAAGCAGTTTATTGCCTCCTCATCGAGCAGATCCAAGTGGAAAGCTGGCAATTTTCTAGTGACTAAAATAAACTCTCTGTCCAAGCTTTCAGTTGATTGTGGGATTCTAAAACTCTGTATTCTTAAAAAAAAATCTTAGCACTCACCTTCACCTTACAGCATATTTTCAACTTTTCTGTCATCTACCAGTGTTTAGCAACCATGTTCTGTGATGGTTAAAGCTGTGAGTGAGTGCTCTCTAATGTTACATGTACTCAGGAGTTTAATTTTCTCTCTAGGCTCGTATTAGTTTCTGTCGCTTGCTGTGATAGAATTGGTGGGAAGAAATTCAGTGGAAATGGCAGCTGGCTTGTATTAGGGTTTGGTATATCCCCCCCCCCCTGTCTTGCTTTGAGGTCTTGAGAGAGAGATTATCCAAAGCTTACTTCTATTCATATGTCCATTAATCATGAAGCTGTAGCAACGTGTCACAATGGGCTGTAAATTGCTATCTAGTTTGCCTGGTCTTGGGTCCAGTGCCAATTACCGGCCCAAACAGATGCAGCAGGTGTGGAGGAATAAAACGTTTGTTGAATTCATCATGGCGAGGCATCTGCCCCCTTGCGTTGTCGCTTCCTGGGAGCCTCAATACTCCCAGGTACTCTGTCAGTGATGACCAGCTTATCTTCTAAACCTTCATTGTTACCGGTGGATTAATCCACCAGAAAGTTCTGGAAGACATTTGGACCTGTTCACCTCTGCAGAGTCCATTATATTTCTCAGCCGCTGTGTGAGAGAGTCTTGAGGGCTAAGAATCCGGCTCTTCACACAACCCTTCTGTGATTGTGAAAGAGTATCTTCAACAATGGAATGTTGAACAAGCTTGTATAACAACAGCGTGTCATCCTAGAACTTGTAAATCAAATATTTTCCTTCCTTTCAGAGGACGTACGACCTGACCTGCATAGAGAGGTTGCTGAAGTGTTTGAGACAAATTCTGATTGCAGCGAAGGTGTTGCTTGGAACATTTGCTGTCTCCGCTCACATCAAGACTTGTAGAAGTGCTGCTTCAGCTAGCTTTTATATTTGTCATTTGCTCTAGGGTATGGAGGTACAAAACAACACAGGGGGAAAAACCCCTGCAGATTTTAAATCTCTCTGTGCAGGCACAGACACAATCTTACCAAGGAAGGAAACTGATATTGTGGAAAAGTTTTTTGTTTTTTTTTAAAGTTGCCATTTTTAAATCAAAAGGACTGTACTTTTAAACTGTTTGTGGAGCATGAATGCACCAAAAGTAGGTGTCGGTATGTGTGTTGAGTGCTGACAAATCGATTCGGATATATAGTGACCCTATGAATTAATGACCTGTAAACTGTCCGGTTGCTCAGATGCTCAGATCTTGCAAACTGAGGGCCGTGGCTTTCTTGACTGAGTCAGCTTTGAGTCCAGTAGCACCTCAGAGACCAACAAGAGTTTCTGGGTGTCGGCTTTCGAGATACAAAGCAGTCCCTTTGTCAGGCACAGTAGAATAGAAGTGGAGATCTGAGTCCTTTTATCCTAGTCAGAAGGTAGGAAGGGTGTTGCAAAGAATGCTTGTAAAGGATGCGGAGATATAGTGTATTTTGTTATCCGCTTGATTAGAGCAGAGAAGAAATGCTTGGGGGCAAAAAAGTAGCATCCATAGTGAGATAAATTATTTTATTTATCGAAGTTACTTATTTGTTGAATGTATGCCCCCCGCCCTCCCCACCATAGCAGGCTCATAAAAATCATATGTCCTTATCCAGTCCTTCTGATTTCTTGGTTGCAAGAAATCTTTGGGTTGATGATTGAGCCAAGGAATAGAAAATCTTTCATAATTTCAATTTCTTCATCGTCAGCCTTAAAGTTGTGTAATTCCCCAGTAGTCATTACTTTTGTCTTCTTGGTGTTCAGCTATAATCCTGCTTTGGCACTTTCTACTTTAACCTTCATCAGTAGTCGTTTCAGTTCTTCACTGTTTTCTGCCAGTAGTGTGGTGTCATCTGTATATTTCAGACTGTTAATGTTCCTTCCACTCATTTTCATTCCACTTTCATCTAAAACTAATCCAGTTTTCCTTCTGATATGTTCTGCGTATAAATTGAACAGATAGGGAGGTAAAATACATCCTAGTCTGACACCTTGCCAATTGGAAACCATCCTGTTTCTCCATATTCTGCCCTAACAGTAGCCTCTTGTCCAAAGTATAGGTTGCACATCAAGACAATGAGATGCTGTGGCACTCCCATTCCTTTTAGAACCACCATGACTTTTCATGGTCCACATAGTCAAAAGATGTGCTGTCTCCCTTATAAATAAAAGCCGAATGGTGGTGGCACTTCTCTAGAACATTCCACACGCTCCAAAATCAGTTCGCTCTCTGATCTGTCATTCAGAGGGTCTCCCTATCCACTGGCTGCTTTGCCTGAGTCCTGGCTCCAACATTCTAAACATTTTGCTGTTCCTCTCCCCCCCATAGCCAGTCAGAAAACAGAGGTTATTTGCATATGCAGCCTCATTGGCCTTTGTCTTGGAACACAGAGGTCGTTTGCATATGCGACTTGATTGGCTTTTGCCTCTAACATTCTAAACAGTTTGCTGTTCTGAGGTAAAATGTGTCCAATCTCCAGGTGAGGGCTGGAGATCACTCAGAATTACAACTGCTTTCCAGACGGCAGAGATCTGTTCCCCTGGAGAAAATGGTGGGCTCTGTATCCTTATATGCTGCTGAGGTGGCCCCCGTATGACAGCCAATGTGACGTAGCAGTCAGGGCTTCAGAGCACGGGAGAGGCTGCAGGTGTGTGGGGGGTGGAAAGCTGAAGAGTGAGGGGGAACTAATGGTAAATTGATGATTGGCTGGGAAGGAGATAGGGTTGCCAACTCCAGATGGTAAATTCCTGGAGATGTGAGGGATGGAGCCTGGAGAGGGTGAAGTTTCAGGAGGCGTGGGACCTCGGACAGGTACAAAGCGATAGACTCCACCCTCCAAACCAACTATTCCCTAATGGGGAACCATCGTTGCCAATCTCCAGGTGAGGGCTGGAGATCACTCAAAATTACAACTGTTCTTTAGTTAGCAGAGATCAGTTCCTCTGGAGAAAAAGGTGGACTCAGTGTCATTATACCCTGCTGGGTCGCCACAGCAAATTGACACTGAGTGTCCAAGGCCGGGACACCCACCCAGAGTCTCTTTCTAGAGGCCGTTGTATTTATTTCCACAACGGGCCTTTTTCCTAGTAATCTATAAAACACAAGCTGATTTTCTTCTGAAATTTTCTCACATGCTGCAGTAACCAATGTAAAATTTCTATATGATCTCTGGTGCCTCTTCCTTTTCTGGATCCAGCTTGGACACCTGTTGTTTCTCATTCCATATATGGTAACATCCTTTGTTGTAAGATTTTGGACATCACTTTACTCTCCTGAGAGATGAATGCTATGGTCTTATAGTTGCTGCAGACTTTGACAGCTCCTTCTTTTGCAACTGGAATGTAGATTGAGCATCTCCACTCTCTGGGCCATTGTTCTGTTTTCCATATTTGTTGCCATATTCTTGTTAAGATTTTGACGAACTCCATTCCTGTGGCTTGAAATAGCTCTTGTTGATAATCCCCTCTACTCCTGATGATTTGTTTCTCCCAGTTGCTTTCAGTGCAGTTTTCACTTGCCCTAAAAGTCCAAAAATAAAACTCTGAACTGATAATTTTGTGCTAAGTAAGAAAACCAGCATAAAGCATTGTTCAGGCAACCACCTCCCTTTTCGTATTGAAAACCCCCCCCCCCCCCCCGGTCACTTCCTTCAAATGAAACTTCTGCTTCAGAATGTAGAAAACATGTAGTACCTACTTCTGCATTAGATTAGATTAATAGCTTTTAGAGACTATTCAAAGGCTGCCCATAAGAAAGGGATCTCTTGACTGCTAGCTTCCAGCATACGAACTCAAAACTGCATTATGTTGAAAGACCTGGTGCCATGAGGAAAATAATACTTCAGTTTTGATCTTCAGTGCTTTAGAACAATGATTGCTAGCAAAGCTCAGCTCTCATTTAAAATCCCGGGAACTCCAACTTCCATTTCAAAACTTCCCAGAGATGAGAAGACAGATAGCAAAAGAAGACAGACAGTGCAAATTCAACTTTCCGTAATTTCCAAGCCATAGGTTTTTTAAGGAATGTCTCTGATTTGACACATTTGAGGTAATAATTTTTCAGTAGCAAATAAGCTATGGTCCCCTGCTTTATTTTATTTTACTGGTTCTTGGTACATAATGCACTTAGGGCCAAACCAGAGGAGACTGGCAATTCTGTGAACAGATCCCCCTTAATTTTAATTCAGTTTTCAGGTTCACAAAGGCTCTGTCTTACCACTTTTTCTGAAATAATCTCAAAGCAATTTCTAGACATACACAAGCATACAACACATAATTAAAACAACATCCCCCCCCCCAAAAAAGAGCCAATTTAAAAACCACATCCAACAAAAGGTCTTTTATAAAAAGCTGAACAGTGGAAGAGATGATATCTCTTGGTGGTCCATTCTTACCCAACTGAAGCTGTCTTAACGTCCCATAAGCAGGCCCTGGTGTGAAGACTGTTAAGGTCCTTCTAGGCTCATAAGGGGAGAGGTGGTCCTTTTAAGTTCATGTATCCTGTGCTGTTAAAGGGCTTTAAAGAAGAAAACCAGCACCTTGAATCGAACCCAGAACCAGTGTAGTCGATGTAAGTCTGCTGTAGTATGGCTGGTCCAGCTGACTCACATTGGCGAATGCCCTGCTGAATTCTGTACCAATTGTCTCTGAGCCTTCTTCAACGGCAGCCCCACACAGAATGTGCCGCAGTAATCTCAAGGTTCCAGTAGTGTGGGTTAACATGGCCTGGTCTGCTGTGTCTGAAAGAAGGGTACAGTTTTTGAGCTTAAAAGCCCCTTCCTGTGACAGTGCTGGCCTGCTCCCGCACCTGCAGTGTTAGCTCCAAGATGGCTCTTAATGGATTCTGAATGTGACTGCAAGGAGAGGTAGGGTTTCAGCCTTTCCCCTGTGCTGTTTTCCTGAACTGTAATGACCCTGGGGAGTGCCATTTGCCCTGTTGGGGCAATCATACCGGTCCAGTAGTGACTCCGTTTCAGAAGAGAAGAAAGCCATACAGAGAGAAGGGTTCCCCCCACCGCATGCTGGTCTCCATCGGAGTTGGGAACCCCATGTGCCTGAACTCTGAATTTTGAACACTGGGAACACTGTTCATGGAACTCCCAATGTCTCAGTAGGGCTTGGCCCTTATATTAGTGTTTGTACTGTTCTGAAAAAATTAGCAATTCAAACTACTTCCTCCCCTCCCCCACCAAGTTCCCACAGGGCTTTTGTGTGGAGGCAAGTTTCATGTTGTCATACAAGAATAAACAGATTGATTGTAGACCAGAAGTCCCTTTATATGCATATTTGAGCTCTTGTGTATACAGCAAGCATATATATATACTTTTAAAAGTTTGTGTACAGTATTTCCCCCTAATTCCTTGGCTTTCATCCTTTCACAATTCAAAACCTTATATTATGGTGGTGGTGTAGTTGTGATACTGATGTTCTGACCTGAGACCTTTTTGGCACCATCATTTTTACATCTGAACTGGTATGTGATTTATTAACACAAGAGTCTTATATGCTGCCAGATCTGTGTGTTGGTCTCCGGTGAAAGAACATTAAGGAACGGGCTGTGATCTGAGGTGGCACAACTGCTTTGCTCATATAAACATGACAAAAGATTCTTACATGTTAAGTGGACAGATTCCAGCATCCTCTTTCTCTGTGATGTGGCTGCAGCAATAGTATCATGAAGGTTTTCAGATTAGGGCTGTCATCTGGTTAAGTACATTTTAAAGTCAATGTACTATATGGACTTCAGTTGAGTAACCTTGTGATAATTTGCTGACGAATAAACAACTCTAAACCATACTTTTGTTTTACATGACACATGCCTCTGTCATAGCCACCATTGTTTTAGAAGAGGCATTCCCTCTGTGTGAGAGAAGTGAGAATACCCCTTTTACGATGGCATCAGAGACTCACATTTTTGTAACTGTTTATATTAAAGACAATAGAAAGTTGAAAACAAATCTGGTACAACTTTTTAAATGCCCCAAAGATTGTCCACCAGTTAATCCAACCAACTCAACAGCTCAGTGTTGCAACCCTACAGCTAACTGAACTTGCATCAAGTGTCAAGTGTTCTTGGAAACTGTGAATGTTTCTTAATGTGATGCTTCTCGGGTGTGTTCTCCTAAATGCTTTGTCAAAATCAATACATCATAAATATTCCACTCTGAAAAACTTGTGAAGTACTTAGCAGCTCTCTAGTTGGAAGTGCTATAAGGGAACAGATGCATATTTTATGTGATACACTTGTGGAATTGAGCAGTTTCAAAGACATTGTCTTGTACGAACTTAATTTTTGTTCCAGCTGTAGAACATGAAAAGCTACAACTGTGAATATGCAATAAGTTTTAAAGCTTCAAACATTTGTTATAAGCATTCCACATTTTTATTTTAGTGGATTTTAATCTTGCCCTTTCTCCAAAGAGCTCAGAGCAAGGTTTAGCACATGGCGTTCCTACCATTTTATTGTCACAGCAGCCCTATGAGGTAGGTTAGGCTGAGAGAACATGGCTGGCCCAAGATCACCTAATAGGCTTCATGGCAGTGTAGGAATTCGAATCCAGGTCCGCTATATCACATTGGTTCTCTCTTTAGGTACAGAAGGCTTGAATGATTGCATTATGTTTCATGAATGCGATTTGCTGCGATGTAAGGTAACATTGTGTCCTACTGCCATAATTATAAATACAATTTGATCAAGTATTATGTTTTAGCAATAAGTATAATTGCGGATTCCGTTGCAGGTGCATTAAAATCCTATTGTAAGGCTGTGACAATAGAGAAGTAACAAATAATTGCAGGCGGTGTCTTAAGCTGGTCACAGAACAGAAATAGTTGGGAGACCAGTGTTAATAATATGGGGCGGGGGGAGAGATCATGATTGCCTTAGCTGCCAAAACCATCCTTTCATGGAAACGAAGTAAAAGCGTTTTGAGGGCATGCCGTTGTGTTGGAGATGAACTTCTGTTTCCTTGCTTGTAGGTTTACTGCATCTGATTATGTTGGCTTCCTGATTCATGCTAGTGCCTTGGTGATTCAGTCCACAAAATCAATGTAATGCTAGCTGACTCTGCAGACAGGCATAGGATGGCCATAGAATTTGATACCTCGAAAACCTGTCTGGATAATTTCCCTCCTAGTAAGCAAAAGACAGTGGATGTTTCATTTTGTACATTGGTTGCTCTTCATTTCTCTCAAAGGTGACTTATGCTGCTGTCAGTTAAGAGCTAAGTGGAATTTCATTCACTTCCTGTGTTGAAAGTTTAGTCGAAAGTAGTTCCGTTGTGTATCTATTTTTAAAAGCTGATTACTGTGCAGAGCTGCACATAGTGTATAAATGTTGACATAGGATGTTTGAGCTTGGCTTTTTCAGCACTTATTTGCAGGGGTCAGTTAAACGGCTTTGAGCATGACAGTTTCTGCTTACATGGAATATCCTGCTATTATAGGAATGTGGAGCAGCAATTCATCTGCCTTGGCGGAGTGTGACATGTTGGATCAGAGGGGGGAAAGCCTGTGGCCTGCAACATGCAACTTCTGGGGCACTCTTGGGAGGCCAGTGAGATCTTTCCAGGATGTCCCTGCCAGATTTCTCAGCATTTGTTTTTATAAACAAAGTTCACTGACTGTGCAGTGACTGGGCAGTGAACTAGCAAAGCCGTAATAGCTGAGGAACATCTAGTGATTGAGACGCTCCAATTCATTGCTGTTCACTGGTTTTCATGTCGTTTACTTGTGCTTACAGCCCACCCCATCCCAAGACTTACGGTGAATAACCAAAGCATTGCTTCTCAGAAGAGTGAAATTTTAAGGCATTTGTGATGGGAGGTCTATTTGGCCTAGACATACCCAGGTCAGATCTGCGTCTGCAGAAAAACAGCGTGGTCATAGCCAGTTGGGAGGCAAACCGCTCTGAGGCAGAAGGTGGTTCCCAGTTCCTTATTTACACTTCCTACTTCCCAAACTAGTTCCCAGTTCATGAATCCAACCACAAATACTGAGGATACATAAAAAGGTTCTGCACCCAAAAATAAACTTTGGACCACCGAATGTCAAGACGCTCTCGCCATCAGGGAGTGGTTTGTGGCTGGATTCACAAGTAAGGGACTAGGAAGTGGGAAGAAGAACTGGGAACCAACTCCAGCCTCCTCACGCTGTTGCCTTCTGCCCCTGACGAAGCTTCTGAATTGTTCTCAAGGACAGTACAAATAAACTGTAAATAAATACAAACCTGATTTCAGCTCTTGAGTCTTTGGTGCTGAGCGAGCTGCCTCTTTCTATTGGAGTGTAATCAGCAGTCTTGACATGCTTTAAACCTTTTAGCACAAAAGGTAAGCCGGCTAGAAGTTCAAAGATGGAGAGGGTTGCCCTGGGTGTCTGTAAAAACTGAAATGCAGCATCAGTGTTTTACTGTACCTCAGCAGGACAGAGTACTTAGAACCTCAGCAGGACAGAGTACTTACTTAGGTTCTAAGTTAATTGCATACAGCCCGTTTTCAGAACTTTTGGGGTGGGAAAGCAGGGTTTAAAAAAGACAACAACAACAACATGGCTAGACTCATTCCTGATTTTCCACAGCATGCCCAGTTGAGACGAGCACAAGATGGGAAGCTGGGCTCTTATTTGTCTTGATACTGAATTGGGTTGATTTTGGACACATTAGCCTGCTTGTTTACTTTGGGTTCTCAAACCTATACCGTGAAGGCCACACTGTTTTGCTGTAGTGTGAATTTTCTCCAGAAGGGCACTGTCATTTGAAAAACAACAACAACATTCTTCTGCGAGACTTAGAACTGTGACATCACTTGCCCGAATCCCTGCTTGATGCCTAGAAAAACTGGTGTGTTCTCCTGAGTTAGCCTGTTGAAGCAGAAATTAACAGGGGCCTGGAGGCATCTTAAAGACTAGCAGGTTTATTAATAGGCATGCTTTTGTAGTCAAGAACCTGGATTATCAGTCCTTAAGAAATCACAGGACTTTTTCATTTCTCAGATCAAGCACATTCGGACACAAAGCAATTAAAGACTTTCATTGATCATAGTGTAGATTGCTACACGTACTTTGAGAGATGTAGAACCTCATCATTAAGATGTAAGAATGAGTGTGGTCTTCCCGGGATCAGAGAAATGTGGCTTTAACTCCCAAAAGTCTTGTGTGTCCCATTTCCCCAACCTTTGAGCAAGCCCTGTCCTTCAGCATGTGAGTTATTTATGAGAAGCTCTGTGTGTATTTTTAGCACAAATAACAGAATAGGTCTGTGTTAAGAACATGCATTACCTTTCTGCGGGAGGAAAGCTCTGATTTCCCATCATCTTCCTTGATGATTGAGTGAACAGCGCTTGAAGAGAAAAATCTGCTTACACAAGTTGTCCCCAGGTACATTTGACAGTCCTCCTCACAGAATGTAAACAAGGAAGGCGGGTTGTTATATTTTTAAGAGGATATTTGTACTTCCAGGAATCTCATGTGTTTTTCCATTCATTAATAAAACTTTAGTATTTATAGAAAATCGGAGTCTTCCCGTATTCCCTCAGTTTGTGAATAGCAGATCAGGGTGGTTTTCTACCTTTTAGACCCAGGATCAGTGGTGTAAGCCTGTTGCTTTTTTTGTGTAATTATGTTTAAAAGCCACACTCAGTATTAATTTAAATTACATTTGCCCATAGTAATAATGAAGATAATGCCTGGTTTTTAGGGCCAGTACGGGAATAGTAATTACATACTTAATGTTAACTTGAAAATTGCTGTATGAAAAAAAATGTTTTTCCTTTTTGAGCAGCTTTTGAATATAAAGTATAGAAACACCTTACTGTATTCTCAGAGTAGCGCTCCAGCTCTGGGATTCTGACCATCACAAATCTTGCTAATTATGGAAGATTATGAAAAACTTTATTGGAGGTATTTTATATCAAAAAGACCCTTGGTTTGGTCCCTTTGTATGATACAGGTGGAGACCCGCAACTAGGCTTGGCGGGTCCCTCCTGGTCACTGGTGGTGATAGGGTTCCCAGATCCAAGTTGGGAAACTCCTGGAGATTTGGGGATGGATGATTAGACAACCCCCCCAAAAAAACTGTACGGAAAGACATCGTCCATTGTGCAGTCTTCTTCGTCGTCCGTTGTAGACTTACCTGTTGGATTATTGAAATATTGTAGACTTGTTCAATGTAGACTTACCTGTTGGATTATTGAAATATTGTAGACTTACCTGTTGGATTGTTGAAAACTGACCTGTACATACGTGGTTCCATTTTGCAGCTTTTGTCATCCACATAGGGTACAGCAAGTTTACGCTAAGATATCATGGTCATTCTGTGCCCAGAACTGAATTCCATTATTTGGATAAATTATTCAAATTAAGCAAACATTGCATTATTTTCTTTTGCATAATTTAGTTCTGACTATGTGAAGGGGAAACAGACTATATGGGTCATTGAATCTCACTAACGGGGCTCTGGGAGATTTCCCAGCGCTCCCATACTTGCGAAAGTCTTTTAGCTGTTGGACTTCATGGACCTTGTAAAAATGAACTGAGGATGTTGTTTCCTCCGCCCTCTCTTGAATTATGCATTTATTCTGTAGTTGCCTAGAAGAAGTACATGCAGTCCTGCTTTGGCTGTCGTTGTTGGTTTAATGCTTCACTTTGTAATAGGCATTAGAAATCAGTCTTGTGTTGTGTTAAGACAGCTGCATACATTAGTTCTGGTTCAGATTCTCTCCGCTGAATGTGAAATACACGACGACCTGGTTTATTCCGTCAACTCTAAGTACCGCAAGTTAAGAAGAAGCTATTCTAAGAACAACTCTCGCAAGTGAGGATGTTTTTGTTAGATGCCATAGGTACTGGTTGGGTATGTGTCACAGGCCGACTGGTCATTTTAAAAGGAGGCTTATTGGTGCAAAGAAAGATGTAAGGGGTTAAAATGTAACTGACTTTTCTGCAAGACAGCCTCTTACAATGGAAGAGTGTTTTTTTTATACAGCTAACAGGAAGCCGGAAAGAAACAGCCTGCTACAGGTCAAAGGGGAAGAGCATCAGAAAGTTGAACTAGGGAAGTGGGGCCCCGTTTCAAGGCTGCAGTGTATGATTTTGGTAGGACTGGAAATAACTCGATCGACCTGCTGATTTCCTGGAAGATGCACGGAGCCAGAACAGTGAAGAGAAAGGAAGGAAGTAGTACAACCGCAACACGGAGGAGGGAGGCAGTGGAGGGCAGTATCCATTCAGAGTCCCCAAAACTGGATCTGGTGCAGCTTGTCTATTTTTAATGCTGCTCTCCGATAAAAAAAAAAAATGATGACTACAGGAGGTTGTTGATGCTTGTATATTATAAGACTGGGCACTAAAGCAAGCATGGAAAGCACAGGACCTGAGGGCAGCATGTGCCCCCCATCCACTTGCTGTTTATGACCTATGTCTACTTTAGGATTGAGCTGAAAGTACTCACTGATTTGGGTGGGGGTGGGGGTGAACATTTTATGCAGAGTGGAAAGGAGCCCTTTTCTGTTCTCGGTGATATTTGGGCAGGAGGGGGGGAATTTGAATGGGGATCACTTCGAAGCAGGCTCCTGTTTTGGGGGAGGCAACTGGCCTTGCTCTTATCTTTGGTTTCCTCAGTGACCTCATGTGTCCTCCCCACTGGCCAGATTGCCCCTGTGACTTCAAGGAAGAAAGCGCAACGACTAGAAGGGAAGGAATGGCACATCAGCATTAGTCGATGGCAGCCAGCGGGATGATGATTAAGGTTTGAATCCACTAGCTCCTTAATGACCAAGGCCCCCTTCATCAGATAAGGCAGTTCTGATGCTCAAAAGCTGACACTCTGGGAAATCTTGTGGGCCTTTAAGGTGCTACTGAAATTGAACTTGAATCTTGTTTTTTTTACTGCAGACCTATGTGGCTACCCACCTGAAATAATCTTCAAGGATGATGATTGTTGTTTTTTAGAAGGGTTCTGTGTCACTTCTCCAGAGAACCTACTTGAAGCAGCTTACACCAGTTTGGTGTCGTGGTTAAGTGCGCGGACTCTAATCTGGGAGAACCGGGTTTGATTCCCCACTCCTCCACTTGCACCTGGCTGGATGACCTTGGGCAAGCCGTAGTTCTGATAAGAGCTGTTCTTGGACAAGAGCAGTTTCTGTCAAGAGCTCTCTCAGCCCCACCTACCTCACAGGGTGTCTGTTGTGGGGAGGGGAAGGGGAAGGAGTTTGTAAGCCGTTCTGAGACACCTTTGGGTAGTGAAGGGCGGGGTATAAATCCAATCTCTTCTTCTTCTCTTACATAGTAAAACACCTTAAAAACTTAAAACAGTGAAGAAGTCATTAAAAATTAACAAACTATCAAAGAACCCAGCATTAAAGGGTTTGGGAGGAGCACTTCTGCCCTCCAAAACATGACTTTCCGCCCAGAAATCAGAAGAGGAGAACATGTAGTGCGGCCCTACCTGATTCTAGATGTAAAATATAGACAGTCTCCAAAATGCCCTAAGGAAATGCTGCTCCTGGACGGCAGATGCCTCAGCAAAGCATCTGATGGACCGTTTGTGTTAGAGAAAATGTTTAGTGGTAGAATGCACCTCACACCTTATATGTGCTGAACATTGTTTACTGCATTGTCCCTCATTCATCCTGCTCATGCAAACAGCCTTCTGTCTAAAGAAAAATATATGCAAATCAAATACTGCTGATCCTACTGTTGTGCTTCACGCCAAACCATGTGTCAGTCCTCTGTCTAAAAAGAAGAAGAAGGAGGAGGAAATGGGCAGGTTGAACACTCTCTAACCTGTCCAAATAGAGTCTGAGCAGAGAAAAGGTCACTATGGTGTTAGGGTATAGTAAGCTAGGTAAAGGTTTCCCTTGCTCGAAAGCCAGTCGAATCCAATTCTAGGGGTGCAGTGCTCATCTCCGTTTCCAAGCCGAAGAGCCAGCGCTGTCCGAAGATATTTCCGTGGTCATGTGGCTGGCACGACTAGACGCCAAGGCGCACGGGACGCTGTTACTTTCCCACCAAAGCGGTACCTATTTATCTACTTGCAGTTTCTTGCTTTTGAACTGTTAGGTGGGCCAGAGACGGGAGCTCACTCTGTCATGTGGCACTCAGATCTCGAACTGCTGAACTACCGACCTTCCAGTCTGCAGTTCAGCGTCTTAGCCACTGAGCCAACGCAGCCCTTATAGTAAGCTACCTTATGCTAAATATGACTATTGGTCCATCAGAGTCAGCATGGTCTATTCAGACTGGCAGCATGGTCTATTCAGACTGGCTCTCCAGGGTCTCAGGTAGAGGTCTTCTACATCACCTTTTACTGGAGATGCCAGGGATTGAACGTGGGACCTTCTGTATGCATAGCAGATGATCTACCAGCAAGCCGTGGCCCCTCCCCTAAGATGCAGTGCCTCGCAGGCTAGTCAGGCGAAATACAAATCTGGTATGACAAAGATAAAATACATCAAATCTTCCACAGACACATCGTAAGATAATCATTAATGAAGATATGGAGGAGTCTAAAAGAAAAGTTCTATGATAGTATGCCCAGATGGGTTTCTCCACTAGAGGCTTTCATATTGCCGAACTTAATGACTGAAAACAAAATAGTCAGTTACGAAAATTTACTAACAAAAGAAAATGAGTTGAAGTCGTTTGAAACTCTACAAGCTATGAACATTAATCTTACAAGCTGGGAGAAAATGCAATTAAAATCAAGATTTGCTAAAGATGAAGTAAGAAATTTTGCAAAGACAAAATCGGATTTAGACAAAATTTGGTTATCCTCCGCAGACAAAATGATACAGAGAATGTATAACTTTTTACTAAATGAGGAGATGCATATGGAAACAGCAAAACCATGTATGAGGGCATGGGAAAAGGACTTAGGAGTTAACATACCTATAGAGAAATGGAATAAAATATGGAGTTCAATAAAATTACTAAGAGCTACATCGTATAAGGAAAATATAATTAAGATATTTTACAGATGGCACTGGACGCCAGATAAAGTAGCAAAATGCTATAAAAATGCATCAAAGAACTGTTGGAGGTGCAAAAAGAATGTTGGCTCTTACTACCACATGTGGAGGTGTGAGAAGCTGGAAAAATTTTGGAAAAGCATAAAACAATTAATTGTAGAGATAGTGGGAATAGAACTACCGTTAGACCCAGAAAAGTTTTTGTTGAACATGTTACCGGAAGAGATAAAATATAACGATAAATGCTTGATTTTATATATCCTTACTGTGGCTAGAATTCTTATAGCCAAAGGGTGGAAATCAGAAAAAATACCAGATAGAGAAGAACTAATAACAAAAGTTATAGAAATAAAAGAAATGGATAAAGTAAACATGATTTTGTCAGGAAAGGATGAAAATGTATTTAAGAAAAGATGGAAGAAAGTAGATGGTTGGTTGTGAAAAAATGGGAAATGAATCTCCAAAATATGATGTAAACAGAAATCTATTTGTAACTCTTTGGGAAAAAGTTAAATAAACTATTTAAAAAAAATAAAATAAATTCATTATTAAAAATAGTGCCAGTGTCCAAGCTTGGCATTGTGCAGAACACAAAAATATCAACTTGTGTGCCAAGGTAGACCACGCAGGGGAGACTTGAACTTGGCAATGAGTAATGCACTGTGGGACAAGACAGGTGCTGGAGAGAGGAAGGCAAAGCAAGGACCTTGCTAAGCAGCTGGACCGAGAAGAGGTAGAATATGTGACAGATCAAGGGGGGAGGCTCCAGTGCTTGACATAACCATGGTAAAAAGTTGAAATGGGCCTGGAATGTGGAGGAGGCACCAGGAAATGAATATGCAGAAGACTAGAAGGGGGGAGAGGCCAGTAATACCACAAGGCAAGCAAAATGAAGTACTGTTTTGCATAGATAGTTCACCTGTGGAACTGACTGCTGTGACATTTAGTGAAGGCCACTGACTTAGGGGAAGGACAGGTTGGACGAAGTTGTCATGATCTGGGCTGTGCCACCAGAGGCCTACTAGGCCCAGGGAGCCTGGCTAGCAGTAGGTGAGGCTGGGCCTACAACTCCCAGAAGCCCCTGAGAGGTTTTGGAGCCAAAATTGAACAATAGGAAAGAGCAGGGCTTGGAATAAAAGATCTGGTGCAGCAGGAAAAGCTGTTCTTCTTCCCAGAGGGCAAAGCCGGAAGGAAGGCTGCTGCAGGAAGAAACCCTCATCGTGAGGGAAGGGTGAGTAGTCTAGTGTCACTTGGAATAGTGAGCTAGGGACAATATATATTTAGACGTGTTAGGGCATTTGATTTCTTTTCTTTTCACCCACTTACTGTTGTTATTCAGCACCTTGTTGTTTGACCTCCTATACAATAAACTATTTTCATTGTTCACTCTGCCTGGTCCTCACGTCTATTATTCGGCCCAAAGGGAGGTCTAAAGGCCTGGGAAGGTGCTCTGGGCCTTCTCAGAGGAGCCTGGAACCAGAGTGGTGGCAGCATCAGGAGACACCCCACCTGAGCCGTGACAGAAGTTATCGAGGTTAGAGCTATTACAAGCTATTTAATCATGATGGCTAAATGTCAAATGCTAGGGAGCAGCCAACAGGAGAGAGCTATTGCCAACAGGAGAGAGCTATTGCGGGCTTTCTTGTGGCATCTGAGTAGCCAAGAGGATGGTGGACTAGATGGATGGTTGGTCTGACCCAGCATGGCAGTAACTTGAATCTCAGTGCCAGAAGGCAACATCAGGGGGAGGCCTTGGCCTCTGCCCTGTTCGGCCCCCCATATTAACTGGTTGGCCACTGTCCAGATGCTGGACTAGTGGACCTCTGGTCTTGTCCAGCAGGTCTCTTCTTATGTACTCTTATGTTTTTTATGTCTCTGCATCTGTAGAAAAGGAGCTGCGGTGGCTCAAGTGGTTAAGACGCTGAACTGCAGGCTGTGGAAGGTCAGTAGTTCAGCAGTTCGAAACCCGGGTGCCGCATGATGGAGTGAGCTCCCATCTCTAGTTCCAGCTCCTGCCAACCTAGAAGTTTGAAAGCAAGAAATCGCAAGTAGATAAATAGGTACCACACTTCGGTGGGAAGGTAACAGTGTTCCGTGCGCCTTGGTGTTTAGTCATGCCGGCCACATGACCACGGAAACGTCTTTGGACAGAGCTGGCTCTTCGGCTTTGAAACGGAGATGAGCACCGCAACCCTAGAGTTGGATTCGACTGGCTTTCGAGCAAGGGAACCTTTACCTTTTTTATCTGTAGAAATGTTTATGTAATGAAACATTTGGAGGAGTTTCTGTTGTCAGGAAATTAGATTTTACCTGCAAGTTCACGTTGTCAGAGAAGGGATTTTGGGGGGGTTCCCTCTAAGCTGAGTGCGAGCTTGCTCACAGCTTTTTAACCTCCAACTCACAGATTTTTGCCATCGCTCAGGAAGGACGGCTCCAGAGCAAACTAATTTATGCAGTAGCCAAATTGCTCGCTCACAACTTTAATGCCAGTAGCTCACAAAGTGGGATTTTTGCTCACAAGACTCCACAGCTTAGAGGGAGCACTGGTTATAACCATGCACCTACATAAATTCTCATTCTCAGGATTTGGAGGCCAATGCAAATGGCAGATGTCAGTCTCTTGAGGATATTGTGGAAGGATGTAATTTTGGAAGGTGCGGTGTACTCGTTCAGAATGTCAGACTAGTATCTGGGAAACCTGGGTTTAAATCTCCATTTGTGCCGTGGAAGCTCACTGAGTGACCTTGGGCCAGTCAAACTCTCTGAACCTAACCTGCCTCACAGGGTGGTTGTGGGGGTAAAATGAAGGAGAGGAGAATGGTATAAACTGCCTTGAGTCCCCATTGAGGACCAAGGCAGGGTGTAAATGAATTAAATATGCTTGTTTCTGACCCGCAACAGGGTTACAGGACAAGACTTCAGTGACTTGATGCTGATCGCTGTTGCCAGCACTGCAAATTTCCACTGTGACTTTGTTGTTATGGGTGAACCGCTGGCTGATCTACTCCTCCTGTGTGGAGCAGAGACAGTGATGTGGGTATCTTTTACCTGATGGCATAGAAGTAGACACTGTTTACTTGGACAATTATGCTTATGCAAAATGATATGGTACAGATTTTGTATTTTTAAACATATGCTGTACGCCCAGTACGGGAAGAACACATCCTTATTCATTTGCCGAGTGCTTTCTGCCCTGAACGGTTCCTTTGCAAAACTAGTTCATGCCCTGCTTGTCCGCCACAGGCACATGAAATGACTTTTAGCTTTTCTTCATGCTTGTGTACAGTGTACTTTTATGGCCTAGCTTATGGTTGTAAATAGTGTTTGACTGTATGCTGCTTAAGCACCTGGGAGCAACTGGTAAGAAGTTAGTTCAGCTAATCATGTTGCTCAGTTATAATTACTTCAGTTTCCTGGAGAAAAAAAAATACTTTCCATCAGCAGAGGCCAGTGAGGCAAGAGATCACTTCCCTTTCCAGGCTTCTAAAGAAGCTGCCAGTGAGCTTGCAACAACTTTGCAAAACTCTTATGCTTCAGTTTTGGATATAGTTCTTTTAAGTGATCCTCTTTATGCATCGCCTTGAGTCTGCTATACCCAAAGTGATCCTGGCTTGAGATGTTGGCAGTCTAATTAATTGTGGGTCCCTTCAACTCTGTAAGCCTTCCAAAATGTGTTCTGAACAGTTGTCATCCTCAAAAACATCTACTGGGGAATAGCGTCCAGGAGTTAGTTCATATTCAGCTTTATTTTTAACGAGCGTTGCTGCCTTGCACTTGAATTGGGCTTGGTATCTTGTGGCAAGTTGCCATCGCCTGTTTTGTTGGAGGTTTCATTTATCTGCGGCCAGTTCTCCATTCTCCAATGGTAGATAGGCATTCTGTTGGGTTTCTGTACTTTCAGGCTTTTCAAACTCCTCTTGTGATCCTAACAAGGAGTAAATGTGGAGTGCGTGCATAAGCATACCCAGTGTCCCTATGGTGCAACTGAAATAGTTTTCCGGTTGAGCAGCACATGCTCTTCCCCCAGCCAGAACTGCAGCCAGTTTAAAGTAAACTGAGGAATCTAAACCGTTGGGGTGACATGATTGAGGTTTATAAGATTATGCATGGGATAGAGCAGGTCGAGAAAAAAGTACTTTTCTCCCTTTCTCACAATACAAGAACTCTGTGGGCACTCCATGAAATTGCTGAGCGGTCAGAACAGATAAAAGGAAGTCCTTCTTCACCCAAAGAGTGATGAACACATGGAATTCACTGCCACAGGAAGTGGCGGCGGCTACAAGCATGGACGGCTTCAAGAGGGAACTGGATAAACATATGGAGCAGAAGTCCATCAGTGGCTATTAGCCACAAGGTATAGATAGGAACTCACAGGCTGGAGCAGGTGATGCTCTGTATTCTTGGTGCTGGGGGTGGGGGGCAACAGTGGGAGGACTTCTAGTGTCCTGGCCCCACTGGTGGATCTCCTGATGTATTTTTGGCCACTGTATGACATAGTGTTGGACTAGATGGGCCATTGGCCTGATGCAACATTGGCTTCTCTTATGTTCTTATGTTGCAAGGCTGTAGCGTTCATTTAGGGAAGCAAGAAGGATGATGTCTTATTGGACCCAGCCCTGTAACATCAGCAGAAAAAGCACGAGGGCGGGCATCGTCCCTGCAGCCCCTCTGTTGGAGCTGATAGTGTGCATCTTTATTGTACCAATCTCCACCGCATTCCAAACAAGTCTGGGAAGATGCTAGTGGAGGAGAGTTTAGCCTCTCTAATACTTATGCCCCTTTAAAGGAGACTCATCATTATAGTCCACCTTTCTCAGTGGGAATCAAGAAGGATTACACAGCATAGATTCAGTGCACTCAGTGGCATGAGACATCCACTAAGTATTTATTTATTTATTCATTCATTCATTCTTTGGATTTGTATCCCGCCCTCCCCGAAGGCTCAGGGCGGCTAACAAGGGCAAATGCCAGATTATAACAATAAAAACAATATAAATACAATAAATACAGAATACTACAGTAGATTCAAATTAATAAAAAATAAAATGTCGGTGCTCCAATACTCACTCCGAATCATAAAGTGGTGTTCTGAAGGTGTTACAGCTGAACCACAACAGTAAGTAAAGTAATAGGACTAGAATTACAGAAATCTAAGAACAAAGCATAAATGTTAGACATGACACATTAAACAGCGCACAAAATAGTACTATATACCATTACATAAGTACAATTATCTTGCAGGAAGAGCAAGGTGTCTTTGGGGGCCCATAGAATTGGACCCCCTGGTCCAGTCTTTGAAACTTGGGGGGGGGGGTGTCTTTTGAGTAGAGGCATCAAAAGCTATGCAGAAAATTTGGTGCCTCTACTTCAAAAACAGACCCCTGCATACCCTGGGATAGGTTGCCCATTATACCCTATGGGGATCATTGACTGTAATGGTTCCCATAGTCTATAATGGAGCCAAAGGCATTTAAAAGTGTTGTGGTCCCTTTAAATGCATTTGTGAAGCTGCAGCTTCACCCAGAATGGCATTTAAAGGGAGTGCACTCTCTTTAAACACTGTTTAACTGCAGCTATCCTGTTTTCCTAGGTAATTTTTTTGGAATTTTCCAGGATTGTCTATGCTCAGTAGCCAAAAATGTATCCAGCTGAAATAATAGCTATTAAATACTGATAAGGTATTTTCCGGCTATTTTTTGGGGCTTGGATAGAGCCAAATGCACACCCCTAATACATACAGTTCACCATAGTGTATTCAACTATTTCAGTTTAATATAGCCCTGTTACCTTTTTAATTGAGTCTGCATAGGGTAGCTGAATCTCAGCAAGATCTTAGCGTTCCCAACCAGTGTTACCTCCATCTTGTCACGATTCAGTTTCAACTTGTTCACTCTTAGCTATTCAAGGCAGTGGCTCAAGACCTCTACCACACTGCCCTGACCTGGATAGTCCAGGCAAGCATGATCCCATTAGATCTCAGAAACTAAGCAGGGTGGACTCTGGCAAGTACTTGGATGGGAGACCTCCTTGGAATACCAGAGGTGGGAGGCGGGGGCAGGCTTTATTCAGCCACCTCTCTGAATATCCTCCAGCCTTTCAGTAGGGGTCAGTCAGCAGGGGTCATCATGACTTCCAGGTGTACGCGCACACACACATGACATATGGAAAATAGAAAACCCCCCCCCAAAAAAAAAGACCTTTACCACATCGCCAGGAGGTTTAATAGAAAGATAGAGCTGGGTGTTGTCGACATATTAATGGCACCCAATTCCAAAATTACGAATGATTTCTCCTGAGGGCTTTACATAGAGATTAAGTAGCATGGGGGGGACTTGACGAACCCCACAGGACAAATCCCCACTGATGGTAACTGGTCGCCAGTGGCAACCCTTTGAGTCTGGTCTGTAAGGAACGATTTAAACAAATCCAGAGCACATCCCTTGATAGCTACTTCTACCTCCAGATGTATCAACAAAATGGCATAGGCCCTTGTTTCAAAGGCTGCAGATAAATCCAGTAGGTGAAATGAAGAGGCGTGGCCTTTGCCTACATTCAGACAGAGATCCTCAACTAAAGCCACTAGCGCCCTCTCTGTTCCATAGCCCGACCTGAAACCAAACTGAAAAGGTTATAGAGCAGAGGAGTTATCCAAGAAGGCCTGGAATTGGTCCGCTGCTGCTCTTTCAGTCACCTTCCCCAGAAAGAACAGAGTATAGACCAGGTGATAATTGTCAAAGTCAAATCTGTTGTTACAGTCAACAACCAGTGCACTCAATCATTTTGCATAAAACATTTGAATAATAAATAGGAGATAAAACCAACAGTGGCATACTTAAATTTTAAAAACTGTGACTGTAACATAGGGATAAAACAAGACAGCCACAAAATCTGTGTATAAGTTAGATAAAAGATTGAAAAATCTAATTGCCATGCATTTTACGCTCCTTGTGAGCCTGGGCACAAAATCTAGCCCGCCTGTCTTGTTGTCTGGTGGTTCCTAGGTGATAACTGGCCACATCATTTTTCTGTAGGAGCAATTTTATAAGTAGTGGGGGGTGGGTAAGGGCTTCTTTTGAGTAGCTGAGAAGTATCCTGAGTCACCGATTGGTTTACGATGGACATCAGTGACTTGTTAATGGAGTCTTTACATAACTTTAGCAACCAGGATTGTCTGGATTCAGAACACAAGCTGTGGCCTTCACAGATCCCAGGATCCGGTCAACATCCATCATGGTAACTGGGTGGAAATGGTCCATAAACAGACCATATGGTGGATTAGACATTTCATCTGTTTGTGTCACGTTATAACCAGCAACTGAGATTGAGTACCCAGAAATACCCACCATGATACTTGTCTAGAAAAATCTGCTGGGACATCTTTGTCAAGAATCCTCACTTCCCCTAGTCCTATATCAGTCTGGACTTAACCTGCTGGGGAAAAATTGCTGAAATCAGTAGGAAGCGGCCCGATGCTATAAATCGTTGGTTTCCTGTGTTTTTATTGATATGTAATTAGATATTTGTGTTCTTAGGTTAGCCATCATGGGTATGTTTTAACAGCAGAATGGCAGGATAAACCTTTTAAATAAATGATCATGGTATGCAGGGGGCAAAGTGAAAGTGAAATCATCTAGAGAGGGCATAGCTTCACCGATACGCTTTATTGGTACATTTTCAGTAGAGTATTCAGACACGTAACAAATAGTACTTTTGTAAGACCACTGCTGATACTTCTCTTTTCATTCAGAAACACCTGCCTATTTTGAAGAAGCTAGCGAGCGTTGTCTGTACACTGCAGTGGCATTTGTAGTATAACAAGGGTTCTTAATATTTTTGGTTCTGGGGACCACTTCTCTGGTTGGCTGAAACCCCAAGACTCACTTTTGGCCTTCTGGAAATAAATGAATACAATCATAGGCCACTGAGGTCCACAAATCCCAACATCTCTTGGTGGTCCTCGCCAATGCTCCCTTTAAGCTATGGAGTCCTGTGAGCAAAAATTCTACTTTGTGAGCTACTGGCATTAAAGTTGTGAGCGAGCGATTTGGCTACTGCCTAAATCAGTTTGCTCTGGGGCCATCCTTCCTGAGCGAAGACAAAAATGTGTGAGCCGGAGGCTAAAAATCTGTGAGCTAGCTCACACGGACTCAGCTTAGAGGGAACACTGGTCCTCGGTCCCAGGGATGTCCAGTTAGCCTCGACCAGGTCCGGGGTCTTTTTGGCCCTGGCCCCCACCTGGTGGAATGAGTTCCCCTATGAGGTCAGGACCCTGCGGGACTTACTGCAGTTCTGCAGGGCCTGCAAGACGGAGCTCTTTTACTAGGCATTTGGTTGAGGCAGCGGGTGTGTGTGTGTGTGTGTGTCCCAGCTTTTTGGCCAATCACCCACCAGTGGCCTGGATCTGATTAGACATCTGATTAGACACCAGTTTTGATCTAACATATGATCTCTCCGTTTTTACGTGGTATTTTATGATACTATTCTGTGCAAACGGTCATTTTAACGTTGTTTTAATTGTGAGTATTTTAATTGTTGTACAGTGACCTGACCTGAACCCATCCGGGGGGGCGGGGGGCGGTATATATATCAAATAAATAAATAAATTGCCACACTCTGCCTCTGCTTCCCGCTCTGATCCATTCCGACTCTCATCAAGCCCACCCACTGATGCTGTTTTACTGCCTTCATT
>NW_015162013.1:281102-296886 GCF_001447785.1 Gekko japonicus | reverse complement strand
GTCTTGGTGGTCTGTGCTGTTCTTAGCCAGGTCTGAGCCAAGCCCTTGCGATGGATGACCATCCTAACCTTGCTGCCACTGGCCTGGTCCAGGTGGGCTTGGCATGCTGCCGTATAGCACTGCTGGCATGGTCCAAACGCACCCCCCTCTCCTCATGGCTTTTCCACACTTCCCCTGTCCCAGTGGGCAGCCTGGTTTAAGAACTGTTAGGAAATAACACCTGTTGAATTTGGTTTCTTTGCAGTTAAGCCATTGGCATTTGCATCTTGAGAAGGCACGAGCCATTTTAAAAAATGGTTTTCCTTTATAGTTCGCTTTTCTCAGTGGGCCTCAAGGCAGATTACAAGTATGGTAGAACTATTCAGTTAGTTGGTAAGCTGACTACAAAATATAATATTTGAAAGGTAACAGTGTTTGAGTCCCAACAGCATAAACCCCTAGTAAAACAATACAGTGGAGCTGGGATTGAAGGATAGGGAGAAAAAACACAGTATCTCCTAACTGTGGTCACCTCCCAGGCCAGTCCATTACACCATAGCTCTGATTCTCTGCAAGAATGCCCTTCTGAACAATTCTATTTTGCACATTTTGCAAAAAAAAAAACACGATAGAAGCATGGGGGGGACCTTCCTAATAGCTTCAGGCAGACTGTTCCATAAGGTGAGTCACCACAGAGAATGTGCAAGAACAGGCAGTTGCTGATTTGACCTGTTTGCAGGGTGGCACCTTCAGAAGGCTTTGCTCTGATCTGCAAGCACTGGCACATGAGAACTTTTGTAAGTTTCCTTTGTGAATTCTTTGTGATACGTTTTAAAGAGGCAGATAGCAGCATTAACAAAAGTGAGACTTGGACCATCACACTGGCAAATCACAGCAGACATTAACTGGTAGTGCTGGTTTTGTAAAAAAGGCAAACTCCATTCTGGGGATAGTCAGGAAGGGAACTGAAACTAAAACACCCGATATTGTAATGCCCTTGCATAGAGCTGCGTTGTGGCCTCATTTGGAATACCGTGTGCCATTCTGCTCTCCATATCTCAAATAGGATATTGCAGAGCTGGGGAAAGTACAGAAGACAACCGAGATGGGTGATTGGAGCACTAATTTTTTTTAATCTACAACAAACAAATCTACACACTACAAACAGACACTCTACTACACATAACATATATACCAAGAGTGCAGTTACATTATATGCTTATATGCAATTACTTAATAAAAACTCTATATCAAATACTTTCCATTCTTCTCTCTTCTGTGTTCTCAAGTCCATTGTGCTATCCTTGCCTAGTCTTCTATTACATTTGCATTATACCAATCATAAATCTTTTTCCATGTTTTTTGAAATGTCCACTCTGTACTTAATCTCATTTCTAGAGTCAGTTTATCATTTTCTGCTTCTTCAAAAAGTTTGTTCACAAACTCCTGTTTCGTTGGTATCACCATAGTTTTCCAATATTTGGCATATAAGATTCTTGCAGCTGTCGTCATATAAACAGTCAAATACCTATTCTCTTTTTCATAATCCTTTGGAGCACCTTTCCTATGAGGAAATTGTGAAGAGTCTGGGAATTTTCAGTCTAGAAAAAAGGTAGCTAAGGATGGGCATGATGGAGGATTGTATGAATATCTAGAGAGCCCCCCCCCCAATCCCATAATATTAGAACTCAAGGGCATCCAATGAAGTTGATGGGCAATAGACTCAGGATGAATAAAAGGAAATAATACTTTAGTCAATGAGAAATCAAATCGTATAATTCACTGACAGTGGATGTAGTGACGGCCACGAGTGTAGGTGGTTTAAAAGGGAGTTAAATAGATTCATGGAGCAGAGGTCTATCGATGGCCACCAGCCGTGGTGAGGAAAGGGAACTTTCATATACAGAAGCAGCAAACCTATGAAAGCCACTACTAGGATTCCGCCTCAGGGGAAAGTCTTGGCTTCTGTGACCTGTTTCTTGGCCCTCCATGGCAACTGGCTAGTCACTGTATTAAACAGGATGCTAGACTAGGTGGACCATCGGTCTGGTCTGTCAGGCTGTTTTTATATTCTCAAGTGTTATGGACCTTTTTTGTGTCACTCGCAGAGAAAGCAGAACCACATGATTTCTGTGCTGCAGGGCTTTAGTGGTATTAGCTTGGGAATTTTTGCCTGCTTTTCCAAAAACTCATGCGTATAGACCGAGATGAACCTTTCTAATTGCCTTACAGTATTGTTTTGCAAAAGCTGCATAGAGCTTTAAGAAAAAAAAACCCTGGCTAATGAGATTAGACACAAACTGTAGTCTGGAACTGTAGATTAAGCAAGTTAGGCACAAAAAACAAGCCCCCAATATCAGTAATGGGCACAGGGCAACATTTGCCTCTATGCAGCTGCCGATGCGTCCATTGATGGGAAGGAAATATGGGCTTGTGGCTTGTGTGTGCAATGGTGGTGGTGGAGCTACAATTTTCATTTTATTTTATGTTTCATTTTGTGAAAGCTGCATAATGCACAGTGTTTTTTCTTGCTAGAAACTACCCCTCCAGCTTTTGGGTCCAGATTTTTGCTTTTATTATAAAAGTCTGTTTTATACATGCAGAATGAGTTTCGTAGTTGGAGAGGATGTCATAAAAATAGAAATATTTATGTAGAAAGCAACATCCACACACTGGATCGTCACTCTTTGAGTGGCTTGAGTTTGAGTTGGCAGAAATAAGGAACTAGGTCAATGTTTCCTTGCAAAGGGTACCGTTGCCTGACTTTGCATCTGCTGTCAAAGTACTAGGTAGACAGTCTGTGGCCAGTGTGGTGTAGTAAGATTCTCAGACTAGGATCTCGGAGACCCAGATTCGAATCTCCGGTGTGCCACAGAAGCTTGCTGGGTGACCTTGGGCCAGTCATACTCTCTCAGCCTAACCTACCTCACAGGATTGTTGTGAAGATAAAATGGAAGAATGGTGTAAGCTACTTCAGGTCCCCGTAGGGGAGAGAAATTGAGTATAAAGCAAAATAAATATGTCTCCTGGTGGCTTGAAAACTGGAAACATTACACAAAATGTTTTACACACAAAATCCAGCCAGACAATCCATTTCTGGTCAGGATTTCTGATTTCCACAGGCTTCCTTCGTCCTGCTTTCCTTTTGATTTGGGGGACTGAAGGGGCTTCCTCTGTTGCTCTCTCTTCCTTTGAAACCCTGAATCATCCTGTAAGTTTCCTGTGCTTGGCCAGACACAAGTTAGTATGAAATGACAGTCTGCGTTATTCCCCAATGAAGTCTGGCTAAATTATAAAATATACACAAGCTGATATCACGGGAGGAAAAAGTTTTCAAATAACAGTGATGTACTGAGTGGTGCTTTTGTATTCTAGCCTGATCACAGACTTCCTGCATGACCTTGAAATCATTTCTGATTTTCTGGTTGTGTCTCTAAATTTTTTGCCTACAAGGGATCTGCGAGGCAAAGTCAAGCGTCCAAAGAGCTATGTGTTAGAGTGCACTAAGATAAGGTTTCATTTCTCCCCCCCCCAAAAAAAAAGCCTCACCAAATGAGACCTCAAAAATCCCGCTTTCTTCCTCCTTCACTTGTGTGTTGCTTGTACACACGCAAGTGAGGTAGGAGGGAAACAGGAAAATGAGGCTTTTAAAAGTCTCATTTGATGCTTGTGCACATTTCCAGTGGCTCCTGGCTTCATATTTTAAAGCAGATGTGCATTTGTGATCTTGCAGGCGCAACCTTACAAAGCTGTCCCTGATCTTCAGCCACATGCTAGCAGAACTGAAAGGCATTTTCCCGAGTGGGCTCTTCCAGGGTGACACATTCCGGATCACAAAGGCTGATGCGGCGGAGTTCTGGAGGAAAGCTTTTGGGGAAAAGTAAGTACAGAAATCTTATATGTCCATTCATTCTTTCGTTTATTTAATCTCTATCCAGCCCTTCCCGCATAGAGGCTCAGGGTGGGTTACAACGTACAAAACTCACAACAATCAAAACCAACTCTTGAATATGTATTTCTTTGATCAGTGGTCTTGGACTGTAAATAAACATTGATTGATTGAAACCAACTCTAATACTATAAAATCACCAACCCTTCAAAACAAGATGGCATTCTTGTCCGGGCACGGCATAACAATAGGGAGAAGAGAGGCCAGAGCCTACAATTTCCCTCCCCGGTTATACAGTCCATTGATCGCAGATCCAGAGCAGGCAATTTAGTCCAGTGAGTGACCCAACAATTTACAGCGGATTACGGGAGGAGGGGCCAGATGGTATCTGACGTCCGCTGCCTCACCCAAAAGCCTGGCGGAACAGCTCCGTTTTACAGGTCCCGTGGAACTGTAAAAGATCTCGCAGGGCCCTGATCTCTATTGGGAGCCTTTTCCACCAGGTTGAGGCCAGGGCCGAAAACACCTTGGCCCTGATTGAAGCTAGAAAGATGTCTCTTGAGCTGGGGACTTCCAGTAAGTGCTGGTCTAATGAGCGCAAGGCCCGTCGGAGCACATATGGGGAGAGGCGGTCCCACAGGTATGTTGGTGCCTGGCCACTAAAGGCCTTAAAGGTTAAAACCAACAGCTTGAAACAAATCCGGAATTCTGTCGGCAGCCCAATGCAGTTGACGTAGCACCAGCTGAATGTGCGCCCACAGAGATGTCACAGTCAGCGTGCGTGCTGCCGCATTCTGCACTAGCTACGACTTCCGGATCGGGTACAAGGGTAGGCCCGCGTAGAGTGAGTTACAATAGTCCAGTCTGGAAGTGGCCATTATGTGGCTCACTGTAGCTAAGCTAAGTCACGGGTGGAGAGGTATGGAACCGGTTGCTGCACTTGCCGCAGATGGGGAAAAGCTGACTTGGCAACCACGGTGATCTTCTGCTAGGGATCTGGCAAGTCTTGAGGTGAAGGGCCTTTTCACAGCTGCCGAACATACCTGTCTTACCTGTTCTGACATCAAAGAATGTATGATGGAGTCCTGTGAGTTCCTGAAAGGTTTGTGGGGAATAGAATTGCCAGCACCAGGGACTTCTCTGCTGAAAAAGCTGTTCAAATCACTAAGTGTCAGTTTATACATTAGGTGTCCTGTATCACTGGCATATTGATCCTGGTGCCTGTGTTCTCCCAGCGATGCTGCCTTTGATACCACCTTTTTTTGCAGGACTAGTGCCAGTGTGGCTTTTAGTAGACCCAAAGAGAGTTATCAGTACTGACCAGACTGTCTAGGAATGCAAGGCTATGTTGTGTCTCTAAAGGGGCTTCCCCTTTCACTTTTATTAACAGTTACACTGCATATTATTTACGAAGAACTTCGTCTTAACAGTCAGGAGGCTGTATGCCTTCTGTAGGTCACATTACTGTGGTATCAGCGTTTTGTATTTTCTGTTGCAGTAAGATCGGGGGACATTAATGCATTTCCAGCTTCAGGAAGCTAGACTGTTGTAATAGTAGGAGGTTGTCTCTATAGAGATTAAGTGTAGTTGGAGGCCAGAATCATAAATTCTTCTTATATAGCTTCTGTTATACACTGGAAGTCTATGAAAAGGTACTTGAAAAGTGCTAGTGGTCAAAATGCTTGCTTATGGTTGCCAGACAGCTCCCCCACCACCACCCGTGGAGGCGGGGGTCCCCCACCACCAGCCCCTGCCCCCCAGCCACTGATCAGCTGGCTGGTTGGGGGACTTATCAGTAGAAAGAAGAAGGCCTAGGCCACGTTGCTGGCATTGCACAGGAAGTGCCAACTTCACACCAGCAACTTCCTGGTGACCCTTTAGTATTTGGGCAAAAACTCTATGGTAGAAGCCAGTTTTGCCATAGAGTTTTTGCCCAAGTACCAGAGCATCACCTGGAAATCACTGGCATGATGACTTCACTTCCTGCGTGACGCTGGCAAGCATGGCTTAGGATGTCTTCTTTCTACTGGTAAGTCCCCCATCCCTCGTCGGTTGCCAGGAGGCAACTCTGCTTATACTCCTTACTCAAATCTTGCCCTCCACCAATGGTATTGTTACTGGATGAATGTCTGAAAGCAGTTAATTAGACTTTTTACAATGAGGTTACCCTAGACAGAAGGCCTTGCAGCTTCCTGGTTATTTACTATTCCACAAATAAAGGGGCAGGCACTTGGGGAGGGGCCATAGCTCAGTGGTAGAACATCTGCTTGACATGCAGAAGGTCCCAGGTTCAATCCCTGGCATTTCCAAAGGATCAGGTGAAAAAAAATCTCAGCTTGTGGACCTTTGAGAGCCACTGCCAGTTTAAGTAAACAATACTGGCCGTGATGTAGCAGTGGTCGGTTTCAGCGTCAGGCAGCTTCATGCATTCAGTTTGGGAGCAGATTAATTTGACAGGTTAAAAACTAGCGCTTCTCTTGTCATTTTATGTGAACTGCTCCTTTGAGGCAAAGAAATCTTGTTTTAGGGATGAGCTTAGCTGCCTTTGCCTTTCCTCCTCCCCTCATGGCTGTGAATCCATATGTGCACATAGAACACACTGCGGCAGAAGGTGTTGTTTCTCAGCCACTTGCGCACTGACGGGTGGACTGTTCATTTGTTCCCTACCAGAACCATTGTCCCCTGGAAGATGTTCCGCCAGGCCCTCCACGAAGTGCACCCTATAAGTTCAGGCCTTGAGGCGATGGCGCTAAAATCAACGATTGACTTGACGTGCAATGATTACATTTCTGTGTTTGAATTTGATATCTTTACGCGACTGTTCCAGGTAAGAAGAAAAGAACCGGTGTCGCTTAATGATCAAAATAGCTTCCTTATTCCAGAGTTCTGCATTTTTTTCTTTCTTTCTTTCAAAACAAAAAACGGGGGAAGAAGATCTGGGAGGAATTTATAATCCAGCAACTAAAGAAGTTTTTTTAAAAAAGAAAAGAAAAAACCCCATAAAGACGAGACAAAATTATAGCAACATTGCTGGTGGATCTACACATAAGTTTCTAAAAATATGTCCATACACACTTGCCGTCTATATGCCATGGGTTCAGATGTTGATAGAGGTCTAAGGTCCTCGATCCACTGTTTTACCAGAGGTGGGCTTTTATCTTTCCAGTGCTATAATAATTCTAAACTACTGTTATATGTCAATGTTTTTATTATATGGTAGACTAGTAAGCCTAAGCACACTACGCCAAAACTACCAGCTGTCTCCTCTGGCGTAGACTGCCATCTTCTCCTCTGTTTGTTTGTTTTTTTTAAATACAAGTTTTATTAAAATTTTATGCACTAATCAACAAATCCAATAGGAAAGTCAGAATACAAGTAAAACAGTTTGCAACATTAACAACATGCAATAGTAATAATTTAAAAAACTGTGCATAAGCTTCATAACGTTTGTGTCAGTTATACAGTAACAACTTGTATTTAACATTGCTAAGGGTTTCCCAGTCGAACTCATCTATATTGATTCTGTCTAATAAAGGATACTAAGTATGTAGTGGGCTCATCAAATCGCATTCCGTTTGAGCTTCTGAGTAAAAAGTATTAAAATTTTCTAATAGAAATAGGTCCCAAACCTTATGCACCCAATGTTGTATAGATGGAGGGCTGGGATCTTTCCAATGCTTGGCTATAACTATTTTGGCCGCAGTGAGTAGCGTACCAATCATTTTCAAAGAGGATAAAGGAGGTGAATCAGCGGGCCACAAATTCAATAAGAGCAACAGTGGATCTGGTGGAACTATAATGCCAGTTAAATCTTTAATCTTTTGAATAACAAGAAGCCAGAAATTATTGATAACCGGGCATGAACCACCCAGCAATGAATATAGGACGCTTTTACCCCACATCGTTTCCAGCATAAAGGTTTAATATGCGGAAATATATGTGTTAATTTAGCTGGGGTAAGATACCAACGAGTGAGAACCTTCATATTGGCTTCAAATACATAAAGTGAGTTTGACTGCTTGCAGCCATCTTCTCCTCTGGTAGCCAATTCCTGGTCTGTTGGAAGACCAGAGCAAGGGTGCTGATCTGTTGGTCTGCAATTTTACACTTCCAGAAATAGGAGATGTAAATGCTGACACAAGACCACAGTCCCTTGGGGCTGCCTTAGAGTCGTGCTCTGGTGGTTGAGATTCACCGGGAGTTCAAATCCCAGCTGAATCTTAGCTCCTGGTGGGCAAGCTGGGAATCTTCCAGCCTCTGTTCTGTGGCAGAAGAAGGGACTCTCCCATTGTGCAGGCTTGTGAGTATAAACGAGAGGAAGGGTTGTAACCAGTGTTCCCTCTAAGCTGAGTTAGCGTGAGCTAGCTCACGGTTTTTTAGCCTCCGGCTCACACATTTTTGTCTCAGCTCAGGAAGGACGGCTCCAGAGCAAACTAATTTATGCAGTGGCCAAATTGCTCGCTCACAGCTTTAATGCCAGTAACTCACCAAGTAGAATTTTTGCTCACAAGACTCCACAGCTCAGAGGGAGCATTGGATGTAACCTGCTCTCGGGTTGTGGAGAACTTTGCACCATATTTTTATAATCTCAAGATCCTGCCCATGTTTCTTTGGGAGTCAGGTCAGCTGAACTGTAGTGGGCTACTTCTCAGTAGTGATGCTGGGGGCCTGGTCCCGCGGGATACACAAAAGGAGGCCTAGTCTGAAGATGTCAGGTACATTTCAGTTTTCTCAGTGGGGGTCAGAAGACCAGCTTCCCTGCTGACGACTAGCTACTGATGGTGCTCTTTGTCTTCAGCCCTGGTCCTCTTTGCTCAGGAACTGGAACAGCCTGGCAGTGACTCACCCGGGCTACATGGCATTCTTGACGTACGATGAGGTCAAAGCGCGGCTTCAGAAGTTCATTCACAAACCTGGCAGGTGAGAGAGCGTGAAGGCAGAGAATCCCTTTCTGCCTTGACATATCGTGTACCGTGTGCTGTGTCAAAGGAAGTCGAGTGTAATGGCAGTGTGGCGGTTAATGTTTGTTATGTGTTTAAAAGATTTCTATCTCACCTCTCAGTCAAAAACTTCTCAGGTGGTTTTAGGGTCTTGTCCCTGAAGGTCAATATGACACACCGTTGGAGGGTCACATGACTCCATGAAGCATCCTTATACTGAATCAGGCCATCTGGTCCATCCAGGCCAGTGTTGTCTACTCAGACAGGCAGCGGCTTTCTGCGTGTCAGGCAGATGTTGTTCACATCACCTGCCTGGTCCTCTTTAACGGGAGGTGCCAGGGATTGAACCTGGGACCCTTCTGCATGCCAAACCGATGTTCTGCCACTGAGCCACAGCCCCTCCCCAATACATGAAGTTGCCTGATGCTGAATCAGACCCTTGGTCTGTCGAGGTCAGTTTTGTCCACTCAGTCGGGCAGCCGGGTCTCCAGGGTCTCAAGCAGAGGTGTTTGACATCTTCTACTATGTGAGTCTTTTTAACTGGAGAAGCCAGAGGTTGAGACTGGGACCTTCTGGCTAATTAATAGGAGACAGAGAGTGAGTCTAAATGGGCAGTTTTCACAGTGGAGGGTGGTAAGCAGTGGGGTACCACAGGGATCAGTACTCGGTCTGATGCTTTTTAACTTGTTCATTAAAGATTTGGAGTTGGGAGTAAGCAGTGAAGTGGCTAAATTTGCAGATGACATGAATTTGTTCAGGGTAGTGAGAACCAGGGAGGATTGTGAGGCACTCCAATGGGATCTGTCGAGGATGGGCGAGTGGGCGTCAACGTGGCAAATGGGGTTCAATGTGGCCAAGTGCAAAGTGATGCACATTGGAGCCAAAAGTCCTAACTATAAATATATGTTGATGGGGTCCGAACTGGTGGAGACTGACCAAGAGAGAGATCTTGGAGTCGTGGTAGATAACCCAATGAAAATGTCTAGACAGTGTGCGACTGCAATAAAAAAGGACAACGCTATGCTCGGGATTATTAGGAAGGGAACTGAAAACAAATCAGCCAGTATCATAATGCCCCTGTATAAATAGCATTGGAAAAAGTGCAGTAAAGGGCAACTAGAATGGTAAAAGGGTTGGAACACTTTCCCTATGAAGAAAGGTTAAAATGCTTGGGGCTCTTCAGCTTGGAAAAACGACGGCTGAGGGGTGACATGATTGAGGTTTATACAATTATGCGTGGGATAGAGCAGGTAGAGAAAGAGGTACTTTTCTCCCTTTCTCACAATATAAGAACTTGTGGGCACTCAATGAAATTGCTGAGCAGTTGAGTTAGAACGGATAAAAGGAAGTACTTCTTCACCCAAAGAGTGATTAACACATGGTATTCACTGCCACAGGAGGTGGCAGCGGCTGCAAGCAGGGACAGCTTCAAGAGGGAATTAGATAAGCATATGGAGCAGGAGTCCCTCAGTGGCTATTAGTCACAAGGTATGGATAGGAACTCTCAGTCTGGGGCAAGTGATGCTCTGTATTCTTGGTGCTTGGGGAGTGGGGGCAACACTTTGGGGGGGATCTGGTGTCCCAGCCTCACTGTTGGACCTCCTGTTGGCACCTGGTATTTTTGGCCACTGTGTGACAGAGTGTTGGACTGGTTGGGCCATTGGCCTAATCCAACATTGGCTTCTCTTATATTCTTATGTTCTGTGCCAAGCAGATTCTCTACCACTTAGCCACGGCCCCTCCCCTTTTGTAATGTGAGTATACAGAGACCTCAGGCATCTGTACTGCAGTAAGGGTGGTCAGTCACGGCTGCCCCCACTTTCTCCTGGTGACCCAGGGTCGAGATTGAGGGGATGGAAGAAGAAACAAGTGCACATTCTCAATAGTGCTCTTGTCTTGTTGTTTAGGGGCAGTTTTCGCTCCCCCCAGTAGTGAGTGTGGCAGACAGCGAGGCTGGTTTGCGCTCAAGATGTGCTGCATAATAAGGGCTTATTTTGCAGCTTGCAATGTCTAGTCCAGAGTTTCCGGTGTGTCAGGTCATTTCTTGTTTGTCAGCAAGCCTTCCCTCTACATTTCAGATCACAAAGGTGGGTGGGGATTCGATAGAAAGAGACACGTGTGCCTGGGAGCCAAGGGAAAAAAATGTCCTTGTTCCAAGGGGAAGTGTCAGACTGTGGCAAAACTAGAGCGTGTGTCGGCTGTGTCTCCCAGCCCTAGAATGAGAGTTTACTGCCTTCTTTTGGGTCTTCGGCCTTCCCTACAGAAGTCTCATATAATCCAAAGCTAAGAGTCCAGTGGTGCCTTTAAGACCAACAAAGTTTTATTCAAGGTATGAGCTTTTGAAAAAGTGTGCGTGTGCACACGAAAGCTCATACCCTTGAATAAAACTTTGTTGGTCTTAAAGGTGCCACTGAACTCTAATAAATTTGTTCTACTGCTTCAGACCAACATGGCTAACCACCTGGATCTATAACCCAAAGCTGATGTCTAACATCAAAGAAGTGAAGAGCACCTTTGCGGTGATGAATGAGTCTAAATTTCCTCTTAGGTGCAGCTTACAGCTGTTTGAATTCCTTCTGTCTAGCTGTGGGTCATCTCCTTTGATCTGTAGAAACTGATGTGCCAAGCTTGAAGATTTACTTATTTTATTCTTTTGAAAGAAAAGGTTGCAGCATCCATTGGAAATTTGGCAAGTAGCAAAATCTGCATTGAAATCTGTGTCCCTTTTGTTTGCAGTTACATTTTCCGGCTGAGCTGTACACGGCTGGGTCAGTGGGCGATCGGTTACGTCACTGCCGATGGAAACATCCTTCAGACAATCCCCCACAACAAACCCCTCTTTCAAGCACTGATTGACGGCTTCAGGGAAGGCTTGTAAGTGGCTCCTCTGCACTGTTTGTAGGGATTACTGCCCATTCTGACAGTCGGTGCTCTTCAGACGCAGTCTTGCATTGTCACTGTCACGGCTCAGGTAGGGTGTCACCTGATGCTGCCACCACTCTGGATTTAGGATCCCTTGAAAAGGCCCAGAGGACCCTCCCAAACCTTTAGACCTCCCTTTTGGCCAAATAATAGGTGTGAGGACCAGGCAGAGTAAACAACAAGGAAAAGGTTTATTTTATAGGAGGTCAAACAAACAAGGTGCAGGAATAATAGCAGTAAGTAGGTGAAAAGAAAAGAAATCAAATGCCCTAACGCGTCTAAATATATACTGTCCCTAGCTCACTATCTCAAGTGGCCTTAGACTACTCCCCCTTCCCTCAGGATGAGGGTTTCTTCCACACAGAAGCCTCTTTCTTCTGGCCCTGTTTCCTGGGAAGAAGAACAGCTTTTCCTCTTGTACCAGTTCTTTTATTCCCCAGCCCTCTTCTTCTCTATTGGTCAAAATTGGTGCCAAAACTTCCCAAGGCCTTCTGGGGTTTGTAGGCCCAGCCTCCCCTACTGCTAGCCAGACTCCCTGGGCCTAGTAGGCCTCTGGTGGCACAGCCCAAATCATGACACCCCCCCACCAGACCAAATCATGGGGTCCTGCTCCGGATCCCCATTGATGCAGTCTGCACATGGGATTTTGGCTGTGGTTTGCCCTCTTTTAACTCACTTAACATTAACATATAAAAACTGTAAAACAGTATTCTGATCAACATTAAAGAGAATACAATATCAGGTTAATGCATTGCAGGTCCTCCTGGGTCAAAACTCTTCTCTAATGTCTTATCATCAGCTTTCGCTGGGAGTAAGTTCTGAATTGGATCTTAACCACGCCATTGAGTTCAGAGGTTTTGGACCTTCTGCTTTTGTGTTGGCTTCAGATGGATGCTTGGCTACTATATCCTGTAACACATACAGTGCTCTTTGTCTCAAATAGTCTGAATTTAGCCTCTGAAGTTCATGAAAAAGCTCACTTAGAACATGAGGGTGAAACTCGTTTTTAGATATCAGTGTAGCTACTTCAGAATAAATGGTGTCTCTCAAAGCTTCAAACATAGAAAGATCACTGCCTGTTTCTGGTTTGAATGTTTTTGTCACAGTAGTAGGATCCACTGGATCTGGCATGTTATTAAAGCTCTCCAGAGAGTCTTCATCAAATTCTCTTCTCCTGCTGGTGTCAGGTGGACTTTTGTCACTAAAAGGTGGAAGAGTAGAGATGTATCCAGCATTCTGGTGGCAACACAGCAGTGGTGACTTTTCCTTGCCCTGGATTTGCTGGGCTGTCTTCATTCAGTAGCCACCCCATAGGAGTTACAAGGCAAGAGAGGAGCAGAGAGGGTTTGCCATTGTATTCCTCTGGGCTGCTGAGGCTGCTATGTACCTGCCAAACACTGAAGCTTTATACATATCTGTAAGCATATCTGGTCTAAGGACTGTAATAGAAATAAACTGAAACACCTAAGCTTGTAAAATGCTCAGTTCCGACCTTAAGCACGTGCATAATTGTTTTGAGAGAGGGCCTATCATTTAGACTACTCTCGAACTCCTTAAATACATACCGGGCTCAGCTTGTCATTTCAGTTTAGGCTGTCTCGTCATGCCACGGACAGCAGAGTTGTAACGCACACACTTCTGGGGGTGAAAGTGTCCCAGTGTGATTGGCCAGGAGAGGGGTTTAAGGCGGAGAGTGTGTCTGTTTCCAGCATATTTGTGCAAAAGCTTGTCTCGTGGTTCGCCAGCTGCTATTTTAAGCACTCTGGGTTTTGCGAGTGTCCCCTTGATAAGAAGGTTCCTCTTTCAAATGAAACTCCCCACCCCCACCCCCAGTAGCCAGTCTTTCCCAGCTGAGATGAGGTGCTATGATTGTGCCATACCCAGCTGGTTTTGCTATGGAGGGGGGCGGGGGTTAACTTTTCTGGTTGAATTGAATTGTCTTGTCTTCTTCTTTGTAGCTACTTATATCCTGATGGGCGAAATCAGAACCCTGACTTGACTGGTCTCTGTGAACCCACACCTCAGGATCACATTAAAGTTACACAGGTGAGAGGAGAATTCTATCCCCCTTCCTTCCTTCCTTCCTTCCTTCCTTCCTTCCTTCCTTCCCTCCCTCCCTCCTTCCTTCCTTCCTTCCTTCCCTCCCTCCTTCCTCCCTCCCTCCCTCCCTCCCTCCCTGTGCCTGTCTTTTTCTTTTTCTTTCTCTCTCTCTCTCTTTCCCCCCTCCCCCAGCATGGCTTTGGTTCTATGGCATACAAGCTTTTAAAGGTCCTTTGGGTCATGCAAAATATGAATTTGGGGAAGACAAACTGGCCGTGAAGCAGCACGAAGGCTCTTCAGAGCATTGGGATTGCCATGATCGCTTGGGGCACTGGCTTCCTTTCCTCCTTCCTCCTTTCGGGTGGTCAGCCGCTTAAAAATAGTCCGCTGCCAGCCCTGAAGCCGGGCTTCTAAAAGCTGCCCAGGTGCGCCAGTCTTCTTGCAGATCGGGAAACATCTTGATTCCACTGTCTGTTATCTTCTGCCCTTACCTTTAGGAGCAATACGAACTGTACTGTGAGATGGGCTCCACCTTCCAGCTCTGTAAAATCTGCGCCGAAAACGACAAGGATGTGAAGATCGAACCCTGCGGCCACCTCATGTGCACTTCCTGTCTCACAGCGTGGCAGGTGAGGAACCTGTGCCCTCTGCAGCCTCTCTGCCAGCCCCTGTTTGTGCTCGCTGTGTTTTGACAGAGCGGCTGCTTGCTCCACAGGAAAGTCTGGGTGGGGTGGGGTTCGGGCACGTGGCGTCCAGTGCACAAATCAGCAGCCTCATGTAGCTGTACATCTGCACAGGCTAATCTGCCCTGTGCCTTGAATTTTTGCATCAGTGTTGGTGTGAACAACTCTTGAGTCTCAGCTGAATAAGGCCTGGTAGCTGCTGTATAATGTCTCTGTCTGGATGAAGTGGGATGCACACGTGTAAGGGGAGCGCATGCCATAGTCTGTCACTCCTTTTTCTCTTGTGCAGGCACAGGGTTACAAATTGTCTGGGGCAGCGGTCCCCGGCCTTTTTGGGCCTGCAGGCACATTTGTAATTCTGATGGGGCATGGTGGGGCAGCCACAAAATGACTGCCACAAAACGGCTGCTGCAGGAGGCACAGCCAGCCACAAAACGAATGCAACAGCTTAACTTCAGTCACTCGGTGTGCAGATCCTTGGGTTGTGGTGGCAGCTGCTGCCAGAGCAGCATTTAAAAAAATCTGCCCAGTCAAATCTCCAGCCAGTTTGGTGTCGTGGTTAAGTGCGCAGACTCTAATCTGGGAAAGCCGGGTTTGATTCCCCACTCCTCCACTCGCAGCTGCTGGATGACCTTGGGCAAGCTATAGTTCTGTCAGAGCTGCTCTTGAAAAAGAGCCGTTTCTGTCAGAGCTCTCTCAGCCCTGCCTACCTCTCAGGGGGTCTGTTGTCGGGAGGGGAAGGGAAAGGGGTTTGTAAGCAGCTCTGAGACTCCCAAGTGAAGGGCGGGGCATAAAGCCAATCTCTTCTTCAGTACTCAGTCAGAAGCCTTGCTGGGCATCCTATGCGGCTCTTCCGCTTCCTAAAAACACTTGGCAGGCACCAGGAAAGTTGTCTGTGGGCGCCATATCAGGGACTCCTGGTCTGGTACTACAGCAAATTATAATTTGGACGGCCATACTGCAGTTGTGTGGGAATGTAGTGTGCCAGTTTGGTGTAGTGGTTAAGTGTGCAGACTCTAATCTGGGAGAACCAGGTTTGATTCCCCACTCCTCCACTTGCACCTGCTGATGTGACCTTGGGTCAGTTGCAAGCTCTGGCACAGCTGTCCTTGAAAAAGAGCAGTTTGTATCAGAGTTCTCTCAGCCCCACCCACCCCACAGGGTGTCTGTTGTGGGGAGGGGAAGGGAAAGGAGTTTGTAAGCCGCTCTGAGACACCTTTGGGTAGTGAACGGCGGGGTATAAATCCAATCTCCTCCTCTTCTTCTTCTCTCTGGTATTGAGATGCTCTTGCTGTGAAAATTTCCCGTGCTGGTTATGAGTCTCCCCTTTC
>NW_015162013.1:237766-281051 GCF_001447785.1 Gekko japonicus | reverse complement strand
TAAAGGCACCGAGCCCATTGTCGTTGACCCATTTGATCCCAGAGGGGGAGGGGGGCTGCTGCGGCAAAGCGCAGAGGGAGCCCCCTCCCCAAACTACGACGATGACGACGACGACAGGGCCGACGAATCGCTGTTCATGATGAAAGAGCTGGCTGGCGCAAAGGTAACCGTGGCGGTTAGTTCAGGGCCTAGTGCTCTTTGCAGAGCAACTGCTGATGAACATTGGACGTGCTTCACATTTTTCTAGCACTCCTTGGCTGCGTCCACGTGTTGACCATCATCAATCGCGATGCCCTTGGCATTGTCTGAGATACAGATAATTGTTGGGACCAGTGTTCCCTCTAAGCTGAGTTAGTGTGAGCTAGCTCACGGTCTTTTGGCCTCCGGCTCACAGATTTTTGCTTTAGCTCAGGAAGGACAGCTCCAGAGCAAACTCATTTATGCGGTAGCCAAATCGCCGGCTCACCACTTTAGTGCCAGTAGCTCACAAAGTAGAATTTTTGCTCATAAGACTCCAAAGCTTAGAGGGAGCATTGAATCAGACCCTCTGCAAGTGCAGGTAAGCTGCAAAATTCACCTCCTGAAAATCTGACCTTCTGTTTTTGAGCATGTTCAAGTTCCTAGCCCTTAGAGCTGACCAGTGTTCCCTCTAAGCTGAGTTAGTGTGAGCTTGTTCAGTGAGTCGCACAGTCGAGTCCGACTCTTCGCGACCCCATGGACCAGATCACGCCAGGCCTTCCTGTCTTCCGCCGTCCTCTGAAGTTTGCTCAACTTCATGTTCGTTGCATCTATGATGACACTGTCTAACCATCTCATCCTTTGCCGTCCCCGTCTTCTTTGACCTTCAATCTTTCCCAGCATCAGGGTCTTCTCCAGTGACTAGCTCACACATATTTGTCTTGGCTCAGGAAGGAAGGCTCCAGAGCAAACTCATTTATGCGGTAGCCAAATCGCTGGCTCACAACTTCAGTTCCAGTAGCTCACAAAGTAGAATTTTTTGCTCACAAGACTCCCCAGCGTAGAGAGAGCATTGGTTGGGACTTCTGTGTAATTCCATTTGCTTCAGATTGAAGATGAATGCCTCGGAACACAAATGTGGGTAGTTTGGGATCGTAGCAGAGACGATCTGCTCCCCTCTGTCGTATCCCAGCATTAGGTGGGTGTGTACCGAACACAGCGAAGCCGCCATCTAGTGGTAAAACAGCCTCTGTCACTGGTGCAGGGCCAGCGTAACCTGCAGGTCTCGTGGATACAGCAGAGCAGCTCCTTTATGCCGGGTGTAAACGTTTCTGCTTTTGTTCCCATGCAGGTGGAGCGTCCTCCTTCTCCCTTTTCAATGGCTCCCCAGGCAACACTCCCCCCGGTGCCCCCACGATTAGACCTTCTGCAGCAGCGCGTCTCCAACCCCCCCGGAGCTTCGAGTCCAGGAACCACTTCTAAGGTGCGCAGAGCCCTATCCCACTTTCTCCTGCAGAGCGATGAAGGCGGGAGAGCGTGGAGCCTTCCCGGTGGTGATCTTATTCCGTCTTTTATCTCCCTCCTCAATCTGGCGCTGGCAGATCTTCCACTGTTGGGTTAATCAAGTTTCTGCCTGTCACACAATGGGGGCTGTTTGCACAGAGCTCAATTATTAATCCAGCTGAGCACCAGGCGCCACTACCCGGGTAGCGGAGGCTAGTCTGACCTCGTCAGGTCTCGGAAGCTAAGCAGGAGGAAGTCCAGGGTTGCTACGCAGAGGCAGGTGATGGCAGGCTACCTCTGCTTGTCTCTTGCCTTGAAAAACCCATGGGAGGTTAGCCATGAGTCAGCCGCAACTTGATGGCCCTTTCCACCATCAGACATCAGGCTCCCTGACATGTTGGACTGGCGCTTGACGTGATGCTTGATTTTCAGCTCTGCAGCTGTGTGGATGAGAACAGGCTTTGTTTGACCCCCTTGTTTAGCGATGCCAAGTGGGCCTTTAGGGGCTACTTCTTCAGTTTCTTCTTCTACCTTGATTTCTGTAACAGCTACAGTGATCAAGTTGTTGTCGAAAGCTTTCATGGCCGGAGCTCATTAGTTGTTCTAGATTTTCCAGGCTGTGTGGCCATGGTCTTGGCATTGTAGGACCTGACGTTTCGCCAGCCAGAAAGATTGATGACTCAGCCCTACCCCAGATATAAATTACCTGCCTACCATTTTTCTTCTCACCTTGACACAGAGAGTACTCCATCTTTCTGTGTTATACCTCTGAGGATGCCAGTCACAGCTGCTGGCGAAACGTCAGGCCCTACAATGCCAAGACCATGGCCATGCAGCCCGGAAAATCTACAACAACTAATGATCAAGTTGTTATTTTTTTTAATCGAGTTTATTTGTCAGTTTTACAAAAATCATAACAACTTACACATACGATTCTTTCATACCTTTGAGTCTAAATTTTCCATATCTTATTAATCCAGTTATATAAACAAGCCCATCTTACATAAAAGATGTTATTCTCTTTCTCTAATATTATCATCTTTCCCTTGAAGCATTAAGCTTAATTTGTCAATTTCTGCTATTTCTAACAGCTTACAAACAACTTCTTCTTTGGTGGGAAGTTCCTCTTGCTTCCAATAAATATGGCTAATAAAATTCTGGCAGATGTTAAAATATAAAGTAACATATTTTTATCACTCTGTTTATGACAATCCGGGATCATATTTAACAAAATTATTTCAGGAGACATCGCCATATTTTTATTCATTATTTCTGAAATTAATTTCTGAATCATTTTCCAATATTTATATACTCTACCACAACGCCGCCACATATGGAAAAAAGTGCCCATGTTTGCTCTACACTTCCAACAGTTATTGGATATTGAAGAATTACATTTTACTGACTTATCTGTCGACCATGGTTAAGCTCAGGGCTATTTCGGGGCAGGAACGCACAGGAACGGAGTTCCAGCTGGCTTCAAAGTCGGCCACGCCCTCTACAGCCAAAACCTCTGCGTGTGTGGCTACAGAGGGAAGGCCTGGAGAGCGACTCCGCCCCCCGGCGACTCGGAGGCGGACGGGCCAGGGGGCCCCCTGGAACGATCAGGGAGGCATTTAAATGCCTGCCCGTGCCTTTTCCGGCCTGTCCAAGGGCCGGCTTGCCAAAGGAAGGCATGGGTGTGGCCTAATATGCTACTGAGTTTCTGCTGTTTGGTGTGGCCTGTTATGCTAATGAGTTCCTGCTGGGCTTTTTCTACAAAAAAAGCCCTGATTAAGTTGTTCTAAGAAGCCAGTATCCCGATTACAAGATTTGAGTCCAGTAATACCTTAGAGAGCAACAAGATTTTTTGGGGTGTGGCTCTGACCCAAATAGCCCGGGCAGGCCTGATCTTGTTAGATCTCAGAAGCTAAGCAGGGCTGACCCTGGTGAGTATTTGGAAGGGAGACCTCCAAGGAATACCAGGGCCTGGAGGCCAGAGGCTATCAGAGCCACTTCTCTAAATGTCCTCCGTGCCCCAGGAGGAGTTGCCAGAGGTCGCCATTACTTCCCGGCACGGGCACACACACAGACACACAAAAATGCAAAAATACCCCTCACCCAAACAAAAGATTTTCAGGGGTATGAGCTTCAAGAGTCAAAGCTCCCTTCATCAGCTACGAATCTTTGACTCCCGAAAGCTCATATTTCCCCAAAAGTCTTGTTCTCTAAGGAGTTCTGCTGTAGTGGTTCTTTTGCAGACCCAACACAGCGATCCCCTGAAACTGATTACCAAGACTGGTTCTCACTTTCCAGTAGCACCTTAAGGACTAACAAAATGTGTGGCCTTTGTGAGTCTCTGCTCACCTTCTGATGAGAGCAGTGCAGTGTTCCCTCTAAGCTGAGTTGGTGTGAGCTAGCTCACAGTTTTTAGCCTCCAGCTCACATATTTTTGTCTTAGCTCCAGAAGGACGGCCCCAGAGCAAACTAATTTATGCAGCAGCCAAGTCGCTCGCTCACAACTTTAGTGCCAGTTGCTCACCAAGTAGAATTTTTTGCTCACAAGACTCCAAAGGTTAGAGGGAGCACTGGAGGAATGACTTAAGAAAGCTCCTCCCCCTGTCTTTCTGGTGCTACTGGACTCTTGCTCTTTCCTACTGCTACACAGACTAACACAGCGACCTCTTGATGCTCAGTAGTAAGGGTCGCCGTCTTGTTGTCCTTTCACAGGCCATGCCCGGTTCTCTTCACAAAGACAAACCTTTGCCGATTCCCCCGACGCATCGAGATCTCCCGCCGCCTCCTCCTCCGGACCGGCCACATGCCATAACGGCGTCAGACACGCGGCCTCAGCGGCGGCCCCTGCCGTGCACTCCAGGAGACTGCCCTTCCCGGGACAAGCTGCCCGCCCTGCCTTCCAACCGCCAGGGGGAGCTGTGGCCGTCGCGGCCGATCCCCAAAGCTCTAGGGGTGGCCCTGAGTCCCAGTGAGCCCTGGGCAAATAGGGAGCTGACCAACCGCCACTCGCTCCCGTTCTCGCTGCCTTCCCAGATGGATTCCAGAGCGGACGTTCACCGGCACGGAAGTACCCTCAGCCTGGACACCACCGTGGTAAGTGCGTCCCGGAGCAGCAGGTGGCCACCTCCAGTTTGGTGCAGTGGTTAAGTGAGCCGACGCTAACCTGGGAGAACCGGGTTTATTTTTATTTTATTTATTTATTATTAAATTTATACCCCGCCCTCCCCCGTAGGGCTCAGGGCGGCTTACATGGCGAGAAAAACTTGCTGATAAAAACATCAAATAATTTAGTACATTTAAAAAACATAATATACAATTTAAAAACCCACTCAAACATTAAAGTCATCAAAGTCCACATCACCCATCCCGGAATCTCAGAGAGGACAGCCACATTCACAACCGAACATCCCCCGGTAGGCATTCCATAATGTTAAACAGGCGTTTCTTCCCGCCCTCCTAGGGCCCTGCCCCCCCCCCATGATGGTAATATAGTCAGGGGGGGCGGCGGCCCCTAATCGAAAGCCTGGTGGAAGAGCTCCATCTTGCAGGCCCTGCGGAACTGCATCAGGTCCCGCAGGGCCCGGATCTCCTCCGGGAGCTCATTCCACCAGGTGGGGGCCGCCACCGAGAAAGCCCTGGCCCTTGTGGCGGCCAATTTAGCATCCTTGGGGCCCGGTACAGTTAGAAGATTTTGGGCCCCAGACTGTAGCGCTCTTGGGGGAACATACGGGGAAAGGCGGTCCCTCAGGTAGGCTGGACCCACTCCTCCACTCGCAGCCGCTGGATGACCTTGGGCCAGACGTAGTTCTGACAAGAGCTGTCCTCGAAAGGGCAGTCCTCGAAAGAGCTCTCTCAGCCCCACCCACCTCACAGGGTGTCTGTTGTGGGGAGGGGAAGGGAAAGGGGTTTGTAAGCCGCTCTGAGACTCCGAGTGAAGGGCGGGGTATAAATCCAATCTCCTCCTCCTCCTCTTCTTCTGCTCTTCCTCCTCCTCCTCCTCCTCCTCCTTGTCCCACCCTTGTGCACAACCCTGAAGGCCTACTTAAAGATGGGGTAAACATATTAAATGTCAGATTCACGCCCTAGGGGAATACAGCCCTATTTGTCTGCCTAGAACCTAATGAGATCATTCAGAGCAGTTACTGCCTGACAGCTGGTCTCTACACTTAATTGGGACAGGCTCTCTTTATGCTGGGGTGGGTGGGTTGTGAATGTTTGTACATTCCCCTCCCCCATGTATCAGACGTCACATGTGGTGTGGCCCCGTGGAAATGTATATTTGTGCAATCCTTCCCTGCTGAGTGAGCTTTCTCACCCATTAAGTAGGTCGTTTGCTGGGCCGAGACTTGTACGCAAGCACCAGAGAGGGTCGCGGACAGCTTTGGAAGCTGCCGTTTGGGAGGAGTTGGCTCTTGGAACCATGTGGAGGCACCTTCCGATCCAGGATTCAGTGAAGCATCTCCATAACATGTTTACTTATAAATCACAGAAAACTTTAAGAGCTTTAACAGTTATGGTGTGTCGTGGTTAAGTGCGCGGACTCTAATCTGGGAGAACCGGGTTTGATTCCCCCACTCCTCCACTCGCAGCTGCTGGATGACCTTGGGCAAGCCGTAGTTCTGTCAGAGCTGTCCTTGAAAAAGAGCCGTTTCTGTCAGAGCTCTCTCGGCCCCGCCTACCTCACAGGGTGTCTGTTGTGGGGAGGGGAAGGGAAAGGAGTTTGTCAGGTGCTCTGAGACTCCGAGTGAAGGGCGGGGTATAAATCCAATCTCCTCCTCCTCCTCCTCCCCCCCCTTGGGGCCAGCTTTCTCTGCTTTGCACCCGGTACTGACTCTCATATTACAGGCAAGAGCTTCCTTGAACTACCCCGCCCCACCCCACATTGTCTGGCATTTATTTTTCACAGTACAAGAGCCAGTTCAGGGCTGCAGGAGAAGCAGGGCCAATTCCAGCGCGTCTGTCATAAGAACATAAGAGACGCCAATGTTGGATCAGGCCAAAGGCCCATCCAGTCCAATACTCTGTATCACACAGTGGCCAGAAATACCAGGTGCCATCAGGAGGTCCACCAGTGGGGCCAGGACATTAGAAGCCCTCCCACTGTTGACCCCCCCCCCCAAGCACCAAGAAGACAGAGCATCCCTTGCCCCAGAGCCCCTATCTATACCTTGTGGCTAATAGGCACTGAAAGACCTCTGCTCCATATGCTTATCTAATTCCCTTTTGAAGCCGTCCATGCTTGTAGCTGCCACCACCTCCTGTGGCAGTGAATTCCGTGTGTTAATCACTCTTTGGGTGAAGAAGTACTTCCTTTTATCCGTTCTAACCCAACCGCTCAGCAGTTTCATGGAGTGCCCACGAGTTCTTGTATTGTGAGAAAGGGAGAAAAGTACCTCTTTCTCTACCTGCTCTTTCCCATGCATAATTTTATACATCGTGTCTTAAGCTGTCCTGCTGTCATGTGATGGTTTTATGTCTTCTTACGAGCGGAAGAGAAGCAAGGGCTCAGTGAGTCTGCCTTTTGTTCCAGCCCACCTGCCTGTAGTGCAGCCTGACCCGGCATTTTCTTTCAGACTCAACCCAGTGGGCTTCCAGCCGGCTCGGACAGTGACCTTTCTAAAATGAAACCCTCCTCTTCTGCCAATGCCATCTATTCTCTTGCTGTAAGGTACGTTGTCCAGGGGAGGCTTTTGACAGAAACGTTTCAGAAGTACAGCCAGGCTGCAGGTTTGGAGTTGGTGCTTAACTTTTCGTTTTTCCTGTCAGCGTTTTACCACTTTATGTTAAATTAGAATCCCAGGAGCACCTTAAAAGCCAGCTAGATTTTGGGAGTATGAGCGTCACTCATGAACACACGTGAAGCTGCTTCGTAAGTACAGAGAAGCCTTCACTTTGGCCAGGTGTTCAGCGCTACCCTGAGCGGTTCTCGAGGGTGGGTATAAGGGAATTCCCTTTGCACAAAGGTATTGCCAATGTGGCTTAGGGGAAGTTGAAACTATCACGCATATGATCCTCAGGTGTCCCTGGTACAAGGAGGTCTGCTCCAAATATCTTGAGCCTGGTACAAAACCAAGTCCCAATAGGACGGAATCTGATTATATAAATGACATGTTGTCAGATGAAAATCGGTCCATCTCTAAGGCTGTTGCCAAATTCTGCGCTGTTTGCTGTTGTATTCGAAAAGCCCGCTTAATCGTGTCTTACGCTGATCTCTTGACTCATATTTTATGTAGTTTTGCTTGGTTGTTAGTCCAGGGGTCTTTTTGTAGAAAAAGAGGTGCAGAAGCTCATTAGCATAACTCATTTACATATGCCACACCCCCTGACATCACTGGAAGTGTGTCAGAAGGCAACACCCACCTCTCAGGCTCCACCCCAAAAATCTCCAGGTATTTCCCAACTCACATTCAAACCTGGGTCTCCCAAATCCTTGTCTGAAACACTAACCACTACACAACACTTCATGGGGCAGCAGCTGCTGAGCATTAGCAAGCAGCTGGGCCTGCATGAGTTATGCAAGTTGCATGGTGTCAAGTTGTCCAGTGGCTGCTGTTAGGCCTGACATGCTCTCTTCCCCCTACATTTTACTGACAGAATCAAATGCTTGAAGGCTGGAAATACTGCTGTGTTTGACAAACAATGGCCACTGAGATAATTCCTTTCATATAGCTACAGGTGCTGCTTCTGTTATGGGTGAGGGTTGACTGAACTGGAAATGCTGGTGACTGAACCTGGGACCTTCTGCATGCCACACAGATGCTCTGCCATGTAGCCATGGCCCTTCAGCTGAAACAAATCATATGAATACCTGACAACACTGACCTGCCAGTGGCCAGTGTTAGGTCAATGCTTTAAAAATGTACTTCTTTTTCCATATATCAGAATGCACTCACAAGTGACTGTGATATCACTTGTACTCAGGGGTCGTTTCGTAGAAAAAGAGCTAGGGGAACTCATTAGCATAACTCATTAGCATATGCCACACACCCTGACATCACCATAAGGCCACTGACATCATCAGAAGTGTGTCATAAGGCCACACACCCCGCCCCCAACGGTCCCGGCCGCCGGTGGCGGCCTTGCAGCTCCACTGCCGAGCCCCATGAGGGGCCCGGCGGTGGACCTGCAAGGCCAGCGGGAGTGTAAGGAAGCCCCGCGAAGGCCCTCCCTGGCCCCAGGCAGGCAGGGGTGGGGAGAGGCAGGGAGGAAGCGACTTACCCTCCCTCTTCTGCCTCCTCCTGGCTGAATGAGGGCCGGAAGCGGGGTGGCCGGAAGCAGGGGGCGGGGGCTTCGTCATGTGCCCCGCCCCCTGCACCTCACCCGGGGGAACTGCGATTCCCCCCGAAATGACCTCTGCTTGTACTGTAAAAATATTCAGACATGATGAGCTTATTGAGCATTAAACCCACTCTAAAAGAACATTCATTTGTCATCTAGTTTTCTTTTTATTTGACATGGGTAAACCATGCCTGCAGATTATAGACCAAAACTGAAATGAGTAACACACAATTTCCCCAATTTTTAATTTTTTTAAAAAAGTGTTAAAAGTTGGAACTATTGGAAGGGGAAGTACTTGCCTGGGGCACCACTGGATCTAGGGCTGGTCCTGCATACATGCAGCTGGGATGAATCTGAATTAGCATTACAGAGTGCTCAGGGGTAAAATCTGTAGGAGTCGCCTTGTGTCCTCAGAACAAGATGCTGCAGGGACTGATGGGAAAATAAAATGACAGAAAAACCAAATGGCAGGCAGTTCAATGGTTTAGGGTACTTAAACCCTGTCTTGAGTCACTAAAGTGTGTGCAGATTTGGTTTGGTAAATGTGGCTACCTGCTCTGCATATCAGATGAAAGAAATTAGTTGTTCTCCATGCACACTGCCAAGGGTCCTTGCCCAGGCCAAAATTACTCAGCTCATAGCACCACACGCCTGTGACTAGTAAGCACAGGGACCTTGCAGGTTCCACCAGGATATCACTTACCATCTGCTGATCTTTCTTTATCTATACATAGCTGGATCTTGTGCTGTCATTCCAGTAATTCACAATGTGGGGAGGGGCTTGCCAATGTGTGTCAGTGGTTGAGCAACCAGCCCTGCTTAATACTGTACTGGGAGTTCTGCAAATGAATGCCCAAGCAAGTTTTTTGTTTGTGTCATTTAAAATGCAAATGTGCAGGGCCCAATTTTGCATTGTGATTGTGCTGCAGATTTTTGGGGTTTGTAATTGGTAATCGGTCGATTTTTGTGTATAGACCTCTGTGGTTTAGCCCTGCATCTTCTCTGTTATCACAAAACCGTATATAATGGCACGGTAAAATAATGGGAAAGTGCATTGCTGGCTTTGCGTTACTTTGCTGGTGTTTATCCTCAGAACAAATTTTCGTTCTTTAAAATGCAGCGGTTTTCTTTGGGGGGGGGGGGATGCACTTTATGCAAGAAGAATCAATGAAAGAAAGGAGAATCCCCAGAGCTGCCAGTTGTAAGCAATCTCTGGCCAGTGTCCAAACACAGGGAGTGACAGCTCAGCTAAGATGAAGCGGCCCCCTTTTTGTGCACAGGTTATCTGCTGCTTGGGGCTGCTGTTTTGTAATGCCAGAAGAAGCCTTTGCAGTTAGCACAGTTTAGGATTGTGGGGATTTGGCCTGTGGGTCCAGAAGCTGGCCCAGCAACTCATTTGCTACCGTTTTGCCTTCACTAAGCTTTGTCTTCATGTACACTCTCCCCCCCACCCCACCCCCAATCTGCTTCATCCTGGCAGGCCATTGGCTGCATCAAAGCTGCCCCCCGGAGAGCACTCGGAAAACGCCGAAGACACCGAGTACATGTCGCCATCCTCCCTGCCCCTGGTGCCGCCTGGCCCTGCCGTACCAAAGCTGGAGGCTAAATTGCCTTTGGAGATGACTCCGAGTTCACGGTGAGAAGGCCTGTTCAAGAGAGTGTGCTTGCTTGCCAGGGATTACCTTGCTTGCTTACTCTTTTCCAAGGCCGTTGAGTGGGCCCCAAGGCTTAGATGCGAAGCCCAGTCCAGTTTGCATTCGTAAGAACATAAGAGAAGCCAGTGTTGGATCAGGCCAATGGCCCCTCCAGTCCAACACTCTGTGTCACACAGTGGCCAAAAATACCAGGTGCCATCAGGAGGTCCAGCAGTGGGGCCAGAACTCCAGAAGCCCTCCCACTGTTGACCCCCCAAGCACCAAGAATACAGAGCATCCCTTGTCCCAGACCGAGAGTTCCTAGCTATACCTTGTGGCTAATAGCCACTGATGGACCTCTGCTCCATATGCTTATGTAATTCCCTCTTGAAGCCGTTCATGCTTGTAGCCGCCGCCGCCACCTCTTGTGGCAGTGAATTCCATGTGTTAATCACTCTTTGGGTGAAGAAGGACTTCCTTTTATCCGTTCTAACCTGACCGCTCAGCAATTTCATTGAGTGCCTACGAGTTCTTGCATTGTGAGAAAGGGAGAAAAGGACTTCTTTCTCAACTTGCTCCATCCAATGCATAATCTTATAATCCTCAATCATGTCACCCCTCAGCCGCCATTTCTCCAAGGTAAAGAGCCCCAAGCGCTTTAACCTTTCTTCATACAGAAAGTGTTCCAACCCTTTTATCATTCTAGTTGCCCCTTTCTCCACTTTTTTCAATGCTATAATATCCTTTTTGCCAATTTGGTGTAGTGGTTCAGTGTGCGGACTCTAATCTGGGAGAACCGGGTTTGATTCCCCACTTCTCCACTTGCACCTGGCTGGATGACCTTGGGCAAGCCACAGTTCGGTCAGAGCTGTTCTCTCAAGGACAGTTCTGTCAAGAGCTCTCTCAGCCCCACCTACCTCACAGGGTGCCTGTTGTGGGGAGGGGAAGGGAAAGGAGTTTGTAAGCCGCTCTGAGACTCCTTCGGGTAGTGAAGGGCGGGGTATAAATCCAATCTCTTCTTCTTCTTTTTCTTTTTGAGGTTCATTCATATGAACATGCTGCTGAGCCACTGCTAAACCCCCGCCCCCAAAGTCTAGAGGGAGAGCCTCATGAAGGTCTTGCTCCTTGCCCAAAAGATGATTCCCCGTCAGCAACATTGGCCTCCTCAGATCCTCTAAATGCTTTTTGATTTTGTAAAATCACCCTGATATGACTCTTACCGAGTCGGTCGCCTGTGGTGAGCATTCAGGATCCAGAGCTCTGAAATACGATGACGTGTGCGTAAGCAACCAGCGCTATTCATGCTGGAGAGAATCATTCTAAAGATTACCCCAGCAGAGCAGTCCGCCAGCTCTCCTCCAGTGAGGCATTCTGGCCTTTCGAAAGGAACGTGGCAAAATCTTTTAGTGGTGAATTGTCTCTTCCCTTCCCCCACCGCCAAGCCCAACTACGAATTTGAGTTTGGAGTCAGGGTAGCTGACACTGTTTTGGCAGACAGCTGTAGAGCTTTGTGAGCGATGCAGGGGATGAAAAGAGCACCAGTCCATGATGTACCGGACAGCATGCAGCTAGGATGGTGTTAGTTACATCCATGTACTTTGAGAGCCAGTTTGGTGTAGTGCTGGAGAGAATCATTCTAAAGATTACCCCAGCAGAGCAGTCCGCCAGCTCTCCTCCAGTGAGGCATTCTGGCCTTTCGAAAGGAACGTGGCAAAATCTTTTAGTGGTGAATTGTCTCTTCCCTTCCCCCACCGCCAAGCCCAACTACGAATTTGAGTTTGGAGTCAGGGTAGCTGACACTGTTTTGGCAGACAGCTGTAGAGCTTTGTGAGCGATGCAGGGGATGAAAAGAGCACCACTCCATGATGTACCCGACAGCACGCAGCTAGGATGGTGTTAGTCACATCCGTGTACTTTGTAATCAGTGTTCCCTCTAAGCTGAGTCAGTGTGAGCTAGCTCACAGTTCTTTAGCTTCCAGCTCACAGATTTTTGTCCTAGCTCCAGAGCAAACTAATTTATGCAGCAGCCAAATTGCTTGCTCACAACTTTAATGCTGGTAGCTCACAAAGTGGCATTTTTGCTCACAAGATTCCACAGCTTAGAGGAAGCATTGTTTGTAATGCGGGCCTGTTGCAGGAGCTCGCTGAGTTACCGAAGCAGATGCGTGTTATGTTTTGTGCAGAGTGTTGGAGTGCGACGAGGAACTGGACGGGTGTACTTACGAAGCCATGTTCAACATCCACTCCCAGGCCGGGCCTTCCGGCTCGGAGACAGCCAGCATTCCCGGTGAGTTGCCTGAAGCAGATTTCATGGTGGCATCAAGAGAAAAAGTGTTAGTTTCCTACTGAGCTCTTCCTTTTCCCCGTGCAAGTTCTCTTGACTGCAGAGGGAGAAACCAAGATGCTGTCAAAAGGAAACCGTTTTTGTTAAACAGATGTGTTTGTTTGTGATTCCCACCAGCTCAGTGGCATTTCGAAAGCTTTTCCACGCCCGCTGTTTATTGCACCATTCCTTGCTGTGCCTCTTCCTCTGGTTCGGGGATCTGAATGTTCCCCTTCGCACCATTTCCCCTACAACTGTGTTTCCAGGAAGTGGTGTTAAAGCTAATGGCGTGTGGCCTCTGTCTTTGTTCTTGCTTTAAGAGGGGGGAGACATGGCAGGCGCCAATGCAAGCAACGGACCTGAAGAGTCAGAGAACGAAGAAGATGGTTACGACGTGCCCAGGCCTCCCATCCCCTTGACTGTGGCTCGTCGCACGCTGTCCGATATCTCCAATGCAGCCTCTGCCTTCAGCCGTGTGTCGCTGGACGGGGATGCTCTCACAGGTGCTTAATCTCAGCATTTGCCGTTCTGCCCAGTGGTGGGTGATAATCCTGAGAGGCAGGAGGGAGAGAGAGAGAGAAAAGGGGAGATGGATGAGGAGAGGCTGAGTGAGCTGTCTGTATCAGTTTGCACATTTTTTACAAAAGGATCAAAATTTGTTCACCTCTGAGATAAGGGCAGACGGAGCAGTGGGCTCCCGTTTCAGGAGCCAGAGATAACTCCAGTTTTAGGAAGCCTTTCTAGTCTGCAGGATCCAGTTGCATACTGGGAAAGACTGCCAAGAAAGGCTGTGGAATCGGCTTTCTTGGATCCTTTCTGCCGGGCCTCTTTGACAGGTGCTGGGCACGACCCACAAATGTGCAGCCATCACTCAGCGACTGCAGCATTCGGTGTTGACTTGATTGTGTGAATGAGTTTGTTTTTACTGGGAGTCAACATTCGCATGCAGCTGCTGTCTGGCCCTTAAACAGTGAAGGGAAGAAGAAGAGATTGGATTTATACCCCGCCTTTCACTACCCGAAGGAGTCTCAGAGCGGCTTACAAACTCCTTTCCCTTCCCCTCCCCACAACAGACACCCTGTGAGGTAGGTGGGGCTGAGAGAGCTCTGAGAAAACTGTCCTTAAGAGAACAGCTCTGACAGAACTATGGCTTGGCCAAGGTCACCCAGCAGGTGCAAGTGGAGGAGTGGGGAATCAAACCCGGTTCTACCAGATTAGAGTCCGCACACTTAACCACTACACCAAACTAGCTGGTGCCTTCTGGTCGGTCAAAGCTGTTCCCAGCTTTTAGCCAATCACCGTAGCCCCACCTTCAAATCCACAATTTAAGAGAAAAAGGGAGAAAATGAACTAACAGCGATGAGAACTGAGTGGGAAAGGTATTTTCTCCTCCCTTTGACGCACGAACACATTTAACTGCCTGACAGTGAGTCAGACCTTTGTTCTGTCCACGTCGGTCTCGTCTGCTCTGACTGGCTGTGGCTCTCCAGGGTCTCGGGCAAAGGTCTTTCGCGTCACCTCCTACCTAAACCTTTGCAACCGGATATGCCAGGGACTGCACAAGGGGACCCTCTGCACGTGAATTAGATGCCCTAGAGAGCTGTGTTGTGGTTCGAAGTGCAGACTATAATGTGGGAGAGCCGGGTTTGATTCTCCCGCTCCTCCACATGCAGCTGCCGGTGTGACCTTGGGTCAGTCATAAGTTCCGTCAGAGCTGTTCTCTCACGGGCAGTTCTCGAGAGAGCTCTCTCAGCCCCGCCTGCCTCTGTTGTGGGGAGGGGAAGGGGAAGGAGACTCCTTTGGGTAGTGAAGGGCCATGGGGTATAAATCCAATCTCTCCCTCTTCTTCTTCTCTACCATGCTAAGCCACAGGCATTCCCCAGCGTCAGAGCTTTTGCCCTAAGGGAGACTCTTTTGGCACCATGATCATGAGCCAGGGCTGTAGAATCATCCAGCGCTATTTCTGCTTAGGGGCCGAGCCCCTTGACAGGACAAGACTGCACAGAGACCGTGGAGAAGGACAGGTCAGTAGCCCCTTGGGCTTCTCTGCAAGAGGAGTCACCTTGAACCTTGGAAGCCTGATCGGAACCCATGCAAACTCCAGACTTGGATTCATGTGTTCAGCCGCCGGAGGGAGAGGAGTGCTCTCTTGCGCCCTTGTCCTCTCCCTCCCCTCCCCTTCCCTCCCCTCCCCGCTGTTCCCGTCCCTCACGTGGCTCTTTCTTCTTCAGGTTTCTCCGAGAACTCCCAGGTGCCCGAGAGGCCCCCGAAGCCCTTGCCGCGGAGGATAAACTCCGAGCGGAAAGCGGGCAGCTGCCTGCCGGGGGGCATGGCCGGGCCCATGGCCGCCTCCGCCTCCCCCCAGCTCTCCGGCGAGATCGAGAACCTCATGAGCCAAGGCTACTCCTATCAGGACATCCAGAAAGCGCTGCTCATCGCCCACAACAACATTGACATGGCCAAAAATATCCTCCGGGAGTTTGTCTCCATCTCCTCCCCCGCCCACGTGGCCACATAGCGCACCCCTCGCCCCCGCTTGGGACACTCCTGCGCATCGACCCGCCTGGGCCATCTCCCGCCCAGCTGATAACGAGGAGGAGGTTGACAGGCTCCTTGAGAGACTTCCCGCGAAGTCCCACCTGCCTCTACAGAGAATCGGTCGTCAGGGTTTTATGCGATTCCAGGTTTCAAAGCAAGCAGAGCGAAAGGGAGCGGAGAGGTGTCTCTCCTACAGTCTGTGTGTGTCTTTCAGAGTCGTCCCGCCCGCCCCCGCTCCCCCGCTCCTGTTTTCTAGCTTGCCTATGCGGAAGGGTTCTCCGCTCCCGTGCTGGCGGGCCAGGGGTCGAGGGGGTGTGTCTCGTGCTGTGAATACAAACCGGATGTCAGTGTGTCGAGTGGCGTCTCTAGGCTGAGTGTGGTGTGTCGTCGGTGGTCCCCCCCCTCCCAAACCATGGCTCACGGTACTAGATTTGGGCCATTTCAGTTTTGTGTCTTTTGGCTCAGGCTTTGTAGAGCATCTGCTGCCGGGTACAGATTCTCCACCGAGGGAGCGGTTTCAGTGGCTTCCTCCTGCGTTGATATCCCCCCCCCCCCCTTCTCCGCACGCAAACCTTGCTCCCCCCTCCCCCCCCCCCCTTACGTCTGATGTCAGCTCTTGTCCACTGCCTTCTTGCTGTTCTGGATCCCGCGGTCAGCAGTGCCTTCCACCCCTTGGGCCTGGAGGCCTTGGAGAGGCTGCACCTCCTTGCCCGTATCGGGGTTCTTGTTTCTTGAGAACCAGGTGCTGCCGAGCGCTTGAGCGTTAGATGCTTCAGTGCATGGCCCGTGGCGGATCTCAGCAACCCCCCCCCCCCCGGGGGCTGTGGCTCTTTGACACAATGCATCGCCTTAGCCGCACTGAGAAGCCTCGTGGCCTGCCGCCCTGCCCTGCCCTGCCCTCTGTTTGGAGAGTGGTCAGAGGAAGGAAGTCAGCCAGGAGCCCCTGATGGAAATAGGTAAGTGTGGAAGTCCTAGACAGGTTTAGCAGTCACCTTGCAACTTCCTGGGGGCTTTTGTGTCCCTTCCTTCCCCCCGCCCCTCCGTGTAGCATCCCAAGAACGTTCGGCTCCTTCGCTAGACAACAGTTCCAAAGAACGATGAGATGACTGCAGAAAGTGCCCTCTGCCCTTGTTTACGTCTGACACGGACTCAGCTCAGAGCAAGTTTGATGGAGTCTGAGGCCAGCCACGCATTCGGGACACGACAGCTGCTGTCTGGGCCGCCTGCCGTCAAAGGACACTTCCCACTTTTCCCCCATCTCTTTACAGGCTGCCTTTAAATAGTCTCCTCTGCTGATGTACCGTGAACCACAACGATCTTGAGAATATCTTTGCATGTTTGGTTCCCCCTGCATTTGCCCGTCCCAACAGCACTGGCTCCAGAGGACCACACCTCTTTTCCACAGGGCGGGGCTTAGCTCGTAGAGAACGGGCTCCCTACTCAATCGGCAGCCTTGCGTGGCGACAGGCGTTTTGTCTGGGTCTGGACAGGGACTAACAAGAGTGGAATGCCAGAGAAGTTCTACATGGGGTGGCGTTCTGGGGGCAGTCAGCGATGCCACTTTCCAGTGCCAGCTGACACGGTCTGAAGACCGCAAGAGAAGTCGGCTGCCACCACCCGGGACGCCCTTTGAAAGAGCTGCTTCCGAGATGCTGCCGAACCCCCGTTTCACCACCCCCACCGCCCAGCTGGGAGGGCTTTTGCCTCTGTGTCCCATTCCACATACAAGAAGTCTGTGGGTCAAACGTAGCATGTATTTCTGACGGACCTTTTCTATAAGAAGTCTGTGGGTCAAACGTTGTAGCATGTATTTCTGACGGACCTTTTCTGCATGTGTCCTTTTTGTCCACTTCCGGTGTCTTAAAATTTACATGGTTTTTCTCCCCACCCCCACCCCCCCAAAGTGGCTTTCTCTCTGAACCACGTGAATGTCTTCGTTTGCAAGCACAAAGGAGGCCGCGCCGAGCGCCGAGGTGTGTTTCCCTGCTGCTCTTAAGTTCTTGACTCTTTCGTCGCCCTTCTGCCCGATGCCTCTTAATCTAAAGCCAAATGTTTAGTGCCTTGCAACGGGGTGGGGGGGGGGGGGGGGGGGGGGGGACACACACTCCCTTCCCCGGGAGGAGAGAGGAGCCGAAACGTCACCAGGGAACAGGGAGTGGCGGCCCCAGAGCTGGTTCCGCCAGAATAAGATTGTCCTGCCCTGGCTTCTGCTGCCCTGAACGTGGCTTGAAGGCACTGCATCCCTGAGAGAGGTTTTTCTTGTTTGGTTGTCCTGAGGGTTGTCAGGTCCCCCGCCCACCCGCCCTCCGGTGATGCAGGGCCAGGGCTCGATCCCCCAGGAACTCGTCCTGCGCAGTGTGCAGTGGCGCAGCTGCGCAGCTCCCAGGGGGCGCACGAGGAGCTTCATGTGGGTTTTGCTCCGGAGAGTATCCAGCGCCTGCTCTGTCACAGCTGCCTCCCCACACCTCAGCCGGCACTCACCTTTGGGGAGCCCGGGTGTGGCTGGATGCATGTCACCTGTCTGGCAGCCTGTGTTGGGGGCAGAGTCGCTTCCTGCCAGGGGCTGTTTTAGTCAGCTAAGGGGAACAGAACACGTCGTCTGTACGGCTAAAACTACGAAACGAAGGAAGCCGAAACGCCGAGTCTGAAATCGCCTCCGGTGGGTGGCGGAGCCGGGGCCGAGGGGAGCTTTGTTTGTCCCGAAAGCCGAGGACCGTTTTTTTAATATCAGTGTTAAAAAGTTTCAGAGTTCCACTGACTTATTTTAAAAGTTATAATAATGTCATTAATATAAAAAAAATATATTAGCAGTATTTAATCCTTTGAGACCTGTAAAGAATAAGGACAGAAGGTAAATATTCTTACAGAGTAGCTGAGCTTTAAGGTTCATTTGGTCTAAGAAGTCCTCATTTTGTTCTGCAAATGCATTGTTAAATGTTTTAGAGGTTATACTAATGTTATTTATTTTCTTGTTTTTCATTCTTGTAAGCTGCCCACTAAAGAGCTTGGAGGGGGGGGGAAGAGGGGCCCGGGGGTCCCATGTGTGTCAGTAAAAGAAAATCAGAAACAAAGTTTTATTTTTAAATAAATTTCTTTGTTGTAGCATATTGGCCATGTTCTGTCAATTGGGAACGCCAGAGAAGGCGGGACTCATTGTCCCGATCAGTTGCCGTTTCAGCCATGGTGTGTTCAAGGTTCACAGTGGCCCAGGAGGTCCTTGTCCTCCCTTACAAGTCAGTCTCTGGATCTATGCTCTGTCAAGACACACGCAGGCACACCATAATGTCCCTGAGCACGCCCAGCGGTGAGGCGCAAAGTCCCCCATTCTTGAGAGCATCGTCCTGGCTTTAAGAACATCAGAGAAGCCAATGTTGGATCAGGCCAATGGCCCATCTAGTCCAACACTCCGTGTCACACAGTGGCCAAAAATACCAGGGGCCATCAGGAGGTCCACCAGTGGGGCCAGGACACTAGAAGCCCTCCCACTGTTGCGCCCCTCCCCCCAAAGCACCAAGAATACAGAGCACCACTTGCCCCAGACCGAGAGTTCCTATCTATACCTTGTGGCTATACCGATCTCACCAGCCACTGATGGACCTCTGCTCCATATGCTTATCCGATTCCCTCTTATAAGAACATAAGAGAAGCCAATGTTGGATCAGGCCAGTGGCCCATCCAGTCCAACTCTGGTGACACACAGTGGCCAAAAAGACCAGGTGCCATCAAGAGGTCCAGCAGTGCGGCCAGGACACTAGACGCCCTCCCACCATTGCCCCCCCCAAGCACCAAGAATACAGAGCATCCCTTGCCCCAGACCAAGAGTTCCTATCTATATCTTGTGGCTAATAGCCACTGATGGACCTCTGCTCCATAGGTTTATCCAATTCCCTCTTGAAGCCGTCCATGCTTGCAGCCAGTTTGGTGTAGTGGTTAAGTGTGCGGATTCTAATCTGGGAGAACCGGGTTTGATTCCCCACTCCTCTACTTCCACCTGGCTGGATGACCTTGGGTAAGCCGTAGTTCTGATAAGAGCTGTCCTTGAAAAAGAGCAGTTCCTGTCAGAGCTCTCTCAGCCCCACCTACCTCACGGTGTCTGTTGTGGGGAGGGGAAGGGAAAGGAGTTTGTAAGTCGCTTTGAGACTCCTTTGGGTAGTGAAGGGCGGGGTATAAATCCAATCTCTTCTTCCTTTCAGTCATCTCTGCCACGGAGAGGGAACGATCAGGTCCAACTGTACATTTGACACTGTCTGGGAGCCGAGCTAGGCTTCTACGGCTTGGGTCTCAGTGTTCCCTCTAAGCTGAGTTGTCATCTCTGCCACAGAGAGGGAACGATCAGGTCCAACTGTACCTTTGACACTGTCTGGGAGCCGAGGTAGGCTTCTAGGGCTTGGGACTCAGTGTTCCCTCTAAGCTGAGTTTGTGTGAGCTAGCTCACCTTTTTTTTAGCCCCTGGCTCTCACATTTTTGTCTCCGCTCAGGAAGAGCTCCAGAAAACACTAACTTATGCAGCGGCCAAATGGCTCGCTCACAACTTTAATGCCAGGAGCTCACAGTATAGAATTTTTGCTCACGAGACTCCACAGCTTAGAGGGAGCACTGCTTGGGGATGTGGACTGCGCAGCCCCTTTCATCGTCATCCTCTTTGCTAGACGAGCTCTTGTTCTGTGAAGCCCTGGCACAGAGCACCCAGGGCCAGCCCGATCTCACCAGATTTCAGAAGCTAAGCAGGATCGACCCCGGTTAGTATTTGGACAGGCGCTCTCCGAGGAAGTTCATGGTGGCTGTGCAGAGGCAGGCCATGGCCAACCACCTCTGTTCCGTTTCTTGCCTCGAAAACCCAGCAAGGGAGTCCCCATTAAGTCTGTTGCAACTGGATGGCTAGCTGATCTCGCCAGATTTCGAAGCTAAGCAGGGACGGCCCCGGTGACTACCTGGGTGGGAGACGGCCAAGGAAGTCTAGAGCCGCTATACAGAGGTAGGCCATGGCAGGGGTCGTTTCGTAGAAAAAGAGCTAGGGGAACTCATTAGCATAGCTCATTAGCATATGCCACACCCCCTGACATCACCGGAAGTGTGTCATGAGGCAACACCCACCACTGTTAGTCTTAGTCTCAAAGGTTAGTCTTAAAGGTGCTATTTGTTAGTCTTAAAGGTGCTATTTGAACTCTTGGACTATTTTGCAGCAACAGACTAACAGCTACCTCGGGGAAGCTCCTGGATGGGGCTGTGAGTCCTTGCGAAGGCCACGTGGAGGGGCCTCGGCCAGGCAGAGGGGGAGGATGCCAACTTACCCTCCTGCGTCTTCCTCCTTCTGCAACAGAATGAGGCTGGAAGAAGGGGGCAGCCGGAAGAAGGGGCGGGGCTTCGTCGTGTGCCCCGCCCCCCTGCACCTCACCCGGGGAAACTGCGATCCCCCACGAAATGACCTCTGGGCCATGGCCAACCACCTCTGTTCACCATCCCTTTCCCTTGAAAACCTTATTGGGTCACCATAGGTCAGCGGTGATTTGACGGCCTTTTCCACCAGCATGAGTCTTCTACAACTGAAGTTTGGGCTTTTTCTGTTTTTTTCAAAAGAAAGATTTCTTTTAAAAAGACCACAATAGTGCCCCACAACTGAATGTAGAGCGAGCAGCCTACCTATGTAGAGCAGCCTACCTGTCTAGTAGCCCCCTGGCCTGCTGGACAGGTAGAACAACTGTCGTCAGGCACGATGGCAGCACACATCTAGGTAAACTTACTTCCTCGTTGCTCCATCAACGAAGGTTAATGAATCGGGCTGGGGATTTCCCCACCTTTGCGGAGCCCTGAAATCATGGTGCGGGAGAGCCCTGCCAACAAATACACCTAGAGAGTAAAACCATTTGTCACAAAAAGCATTCCATCTCAGCCTAAAGAGGAAGCTTAATGCAGAAGTGTGACATGATTCTAATGGCGGGGCACTTTTACACTAAGTGACGCTCTTTCAATCCACTTTGCAGCTGGATTTTATTGTGTGAAATGGCAACATCTGCTTGCAAACGGTCGCAGAAGTGGATTGAAACTTCAGGTGAAAGTGTGTGAAAGCGTCACAGAGGCTGAGACTTTCCCCTGATGTTGCCTCCTGGCTCTGGGTTTTGAACGTGGAGGTTCTCCTCCGTGTCCATGTAGCCACTGATAGACTTATCCTCCATGAATCTATCGAATCCCCTTTTAAACCTAATAAGAACAAGAATCCTGCTGGATCAGAGTGCCGGCTGGTGGATGCTCCTTCGCTGGACGTGTTCAAGCGGAGGCTGGACGACCACCTTTATGTCGTAGGGCTGTCTTTCGGCTCTGCTCCTGCAGAGTGCAGGGGGTTGGACTAGATGACCTGCAAGGTCCCTCCCAACTCTAACATTCTACGATTCTGTCCTGCCTCACACAGTGGCTGCAGGGCACCTCTGGAGGACCAACAACTCCCCCAATGCTTTCACACACACTAAGTAACACACTTTCAATCCACCTTGCAACTGGATTTTACGGCATGAAATGGCAAAATCCACTTGCAAATGGCCACTGAAGTAGATTGAAACAGCATTATTTTGCACGTGTGAAAGCTCAAGTGAAATGTTTCGTGAATAAAAGCCGTCTCCCTGCAGTGTTTGCTCTTCCCCTTCCTGTGTGACCACAGCAAAGAGCCAATGCCCGAAAGACCTTTTAAACTTTATTTTCATATACATATATAACATATATAAAAACACCCTGCAACTCAGACACTCTTAAATTTACACACACATCAACAAAAATATATATATAAAACAAAAGCTTTTGTTTGTTTGATAACTTTCTAGCTTACAAGATAAAGTACAACGTTCCCTTCTCTCCCTGGGATTTTTGGCGTTAACGATTTTGCCCGTCGATTGAACTGTACAGGAAATGTTGCCTAAAGTACAATCTGCAATTCTTGCCTCTTTTTTTTTTTTTTTACACCATAGAGTCTGTTCCGCTGCTGTTGTTCGGGGGAATTAGAAAAGCAACCTCTACGAAAGGGAGCGGGTGCTTTGACTCTACTTTTGTGTTTGCCCATTTAAAACTGAAACTGGTGCGGGAGGGAGGGAGAAAGAGAAGCAGAAAACTTTGGGAGCCGCGATAGAGGAGGGGGCCTCTTGCTTCTGGCAGCACATTATTAAGGAGACCGTGTTTGCGACACCTTGGTTTGCGTTCAAGTGCCACCTTCTCTCAAGTTTTCCTCATGGCATCTGCCCAGGTTCTTGAAGAAGGGGGGGGGGAATTCAAGAAAAGACAAGATAGAAGTCTCTACTTCTGCTTGGCATCCATTTCTGTGCCTCGAAGTTTCCCCAAAGTCTCGACAAGTGCTTCACAGACGTGAACCTGCACATTGTTATTTTTTTGGGGGGGGGGGGGAGACGGGGAGGACACCAAGAACAGATGGGACTTTTGGGACAAAAAGGAAAAAATGAAATGTGCCGATGAACAGTTTGGTACAAAAGGGAGACCTTGTTGCTATCGTAGTTGCTACAGTGCAGGGAAAGACCCTTTCGTGTGCTCTCTTAACTCTTACATAGGTTTACCCAGAAGTAAGTCTTCCTGCCTTCGTCAGGGCCTTACTCTGAAACAGAGGGATGTGTGGGGGATGGCAGCTCCACATAGCCAATATAGGGAAGTGCCTTTCCAACCATGTCTTCCGCTGTGTGCCTTGCCCGCACAAACGAAGCGCTGAGTGAAAAAGCCACTGTCTTTCTGCAGTGCCGCAGCGCAAACCCAGGGTAAAAACCCGAGCCGCTCCCCTGCCATTCTCCCGTTCTGCGCCTTTAGCTGAAGTTTGCTCACTTATAGGACTAAGCTTCAGCAGTTGGACAAAGAGTTCCAATTATAAGCAGAGATGTGCCCAACTCGGCCTGGCAGGTATTGACATTTTTAGGGTCTGCTTTAGAAATAAGAGCAACCCAGAGGTTGCAACAGCAAATACTAAACTTTTTTCGAGCACGTTTCCCTACGGTTCGGCTCTGTAACAGGGATGCAATCCCTTCTTAAATCTTTTTTTTTTTGGGGGGGGGGTGTCTGGAAGGAAGCCCTGTCTGCTTGGACTCATCTGGCCACCCATTCGAATCCTCCGGGCTGCTCAGCGTCCCTCCGTGTAGATCCATTTCGTGCACTTGCGGTGCTGAGCTTGAAGGACTTCGGCTGCTTGTCAGTGGGGGGGGGGCAGAGGCAGTCAAAGGGACAGGAGAAGTCATGGGGGGTGGGGGAAGCACAGCGTGGTCTCTCTTCCTCAGTTCCTCAGGTCGATGTATTTCTCTCCCTTTTAAGGCGGCAAAAGGAAAAAAAAGTTACAAAGTGCCTAGGAAAACACTTTTAGAAGCCTCTTACAAATTTGCCAGTGTCGGGGAAACGCTAGGTTGTCAGGGGAGGGTGACGGCAGCCATTGCGTTAGTGGACACTGGACATGGAGACGGAGGAAAATGCATGCTGGTGGGTTTCACGTCTTGGCACTGGCAGACTCTAGCCGTCTAGTCCCGACGGATCTTTGCTCTACAAAGGCACAGTGACTAGAGCAGGCAGGAAGAGGGAAGCACTGTTAGCAGACGGAACGAGAGGCGCGGAGGGAAAACGTGCTTCGTGTTCACGCAGTGTCAGACAGAGCACAGGAAGCGGCTACGTGTTGTGCCTTTGTCGCAGACAGGCGGTGGTGCGAAGCATTTGCGGATGTACCTTGCGGGACGGGGCCTGCTCCAGGTTTTGGGGGCCCCCGTTTGCTCTCCCCACCAGGGCCTTCCTTCCCACCCCCAATGCCTGCATGCCCCCCCCTCATGCGTTCTTCTCCCACTTGCAGATCTGGCCACCGCCAATGCTCCCTCTAAACAGTGGAGTCTTGTGAGCAAGAATCCTGCTTTGTGAGCTCCTGGCATTAAAGTGGTGAGCAAGTGACTTGGCGCCTGCATAAAGTAGTTTGCTCTGGAGCCATCCTTCCTGAGCTGAGACGAGAACGTGTGAGCCGGAGGCTAAAAAACTGTGAGCTGGCTCACACTCACTCGGCTAGAGGCAACACTGGCCCCCACCGCCCAGACTCAGTTGCCCGCACCAGGAGTGTGCCACCCGTGTGAGCCACCCACAATGCCCTTCCTTCAGTGACTCGGGGGAGATGACAACACAGGAACAGACCGGGGGTGGGGGGGCAGTGTTCCCCCTAAGCTGAGTTAGTGTGAGCTAGCTCACAGGTTTTTAGCCTCCGGCTCAGAGATTCTTGTCTTAGCTCAGGAAGGATAGCTCCAGAGCAAACTCATCTATGTAGTAGCCAAATCTATGCAGTAGCTGGCTCGCAACTTTAATGCCGGTAGCTCACAAAGTAGAATTTTTGCTCACAAGACTCCACGGCTTAGAGGGAGCACTGGTGGTGGTGGTGGGGGGGTCAGCAGCAGTGTGCCCCACCAGAAATCCTGCTCCCTGGTGGCCGCCCCACCTCAGGGTATGCGGACGCTGGCCCTGCTGAGGAAGGTGGCTTCGTGCCCGTACTCGGATGGAAGATGCTTTGGGCCCCAGGGAAGCCCTGTGAGAAAACCACAGCAGAGGTGGAGGCAAAAAGCAAGGACTGCGGTAGATGGGTTTCTTCCCACTTAGACGTCTGACCAGTGCCAATCGTTCAGCTTTTCACATCTTGATTCCCAGAATCTTCGGGGAACCTTTAAGCAAATGCTGAGGGCTCAGCACGGAAGACGGTGGGGGACACAGCAAGAGAGCCCCGCTAAAGGCCGCTAAAAGGGGGGGGAGGCTGGCTCAGGAGACAGTCCCCCCAAAAACCCCTCTGGGGGAAGGGAGGGAGTGTCATGCAATGTGGGATTGGGGGGGGGAGGATGGAAGGTTCCCCAGGACTTGCACGAGGGAAGCCAGAATGGCCTCCGTGCTGCTCTCGGCTGCACCACCTGCCTTCTGCACGGGCGGGCGGGAGTGTCATGCAATGTGGGATTGGGTAGGGGGGATGGAAGGTTCCCCAGGACTTGCACGAAAAGCACCGAGAACAGACCCCACTGCTGGCCGCTGCAGCCGGCGAGGGTGATCCGGCCTACCTGGTCGCCTGCCGATTTCTTCTCGCCGTTGGCGCCCTGCAGGAGCCCCGCCTCTTCTGGAAGTTTATCTGACTTAACTTCAACTACAATCTCGTCTTTGTGTGCTTCGGGCCTTGTGCTAGGGAGGGAGGGAGGTTGACAGTGTTGAGAGAACTCCGAGCAGGCCCCTAGGGGGGCGATGGGATGTGAGGTGTCGGGGGTGGGGGGAGCTTTAAAAGGGAACAGCAGACTGGCGGGATCACTCGCTCCCCCCCCCACCTTCCCCCAAGCCCTGGTCCGACTGTCTGCTCTGTTCTCCTCCGGATGACACCCCCTGTCTGGTTCCCTTTAGGCTAATTGGGTTCTTGCGGGAGCGTGATCTTTCCACTCCCTCCAGTTCTGAGATGGAACGCAGACAAACCCACCTGAGCTGAAAGCAGTAGAACGTTTGGGCCCCTCAAGTATGTCCCCCACCCCTGACACTCTGCAGGTTTTGTTGTAAGCAGTTGTTTGGCCACCTGAGGATACCACAGGGGAGAGTGTGACCGATTCCCACAAGCCGCTGCTCCGCGCTCGCTCTTCCCTTTGCCCTGATTGTACGTGTCAATTTCGCACTCTGTGCCGCGCGGCCACATTTTGCCCCACAGCTTCGCCCGATTTCCCCCGCGTTGACTCAATCCTAAAAAAAACAGGATTGAGTAGACGCGGGGGAAATCGGGCGAGGCTGCGGGGCAAAATGCGGCCACACGGCACAGAGTGCGAAATTGACACGTGCGATCGGGGCAAAGGGAAGAGCGAGCGCGGAGCAGCGGCTTGTGGGAAACCGGTCTGTGTGTAAACCACATCCGAGGTACCACCTTCCACGCCTCCCCCTGTCCAGGTGCAACTTTTGGGTTGTTCCAGCTGGAGCTGATGGGGAAGCCCTATTACCCTGGCTGGAAGTATTTGAGCGCCAGAGGGCAAGCTGTAGGGTCTGGAGTGGACAGGGGTGAAGCTGTCCAAGGTCTCTCCCGACACTGCCCACCATGAGTTACAAAGAAGCGAGCTGCTCGGTGCTATGAAATGGGGAAGCGTGGACTGTGGTGGGCAGAGGGGAAGGGAGGACAGGAGACGCAGGCGCGGAAGGGGCAGCGGCGGTGCTTACATCTCTTGTTTGCCGGAGCGCCCGCAAGGGAGCTTTCCTTTCTTGTGCAGGAAGTAGAGGACCGCCCCCAGGACGGCAATCACCAGGATCCCGACCACGACCGCCACGATGATGACGCCTTTGCTCTCTCGCGCCTCTTTATCTGCTCAGGTGGAAACAGACAACACACACAGAGTCACGCTTCTTGAACCCAGCCGTCCCCTCTCCACCGTCCCTTGGCTTCCTCCCAAAGCTTAGCGTGAGCCTGGAACACAGACGGGCATGCCTCTCGCTTTTGAGTGCTGTGTAGGCCGCCTCCACACCGGCTTAGAGTTCTGGCACCCCTCATGTCCGGGGGTGGGGGGTGGGGGGAGAGAAAATTGCAAACCCCTGGCTTCAGAACACCCACAGTCTCTGCCGGTATTGCTGTGCCGTTCGCAGGCTGCCTTGGAAGAGCTCGCCAGCATTGGGAGGAAGAGGGGCGGGGAGGAGGGAGGCGTGTCGGGAGAAGTCTCACAACTTGTCCAGAGGCAAAGAGGACAGGAGGTGGTTTTAGGAGCACCGGACGACAGCACAAAAAGTTGGCAGCAGGGGCACTTCTTGGATCACGTAGCAAAGCCGCTACTCTCCCCCAACCAGGCTAAACGGTCTGCCTGAGGAGGAGTGGGAATCGTGTTTTTGCGTGTGTGTGCCAGATTCCATGACACTGTAGAAAAGCCATGTAATGTGGCACGATGTGCAGAATTCAGCTTGCCTGAGAACCTCTGCTTTTTAAGGTTTCCAGCACTTACAAGCTTTGGTGCTAGGCTTGGAAGTATAATCTGGCCAATACCTGGCGAACTCGCACAGACATCAGAGAATTTCAGAAGCTGAATAAAATTTTGGGAAGGGGCAGAGTATCAATGGCCTAGGTGATTCCTTACCCCTTTCCCAGAATCAGCAGGGGGAAATTTGCAAAATAAGGTAGATCATGCAGATTTGCAACAGTTTCCACAGCTTTTCCTTTTTGCGGAACCAGGATTACTGTAATGCAAAACCTTTTGTTCTCTCTGTCCCCCTTTTAAGCAGAGTTCAGTCAGCCAAAGCTAGTTTCTCTTGAATTGCGACTCACGGGGTTGTCCTAGAAAAGACTAAAAGGCGGTAAAGAACATGCGTTGAGCAGGGTGGCTGGATTTAGGCCATCAAGGAACTGCGCCGCATCAATATGGCTGCGCTGGGGGGGGGGGGGGGTTTTTTTTTGGATACCTGTTTGGGTGTAGTTTCCGGCTGTACCATTCTGTACCACCGTATGATTGTGGGGCACTGCTGTCTGGTTGGGCCCAACGTCTGTGACGTTTTCAGCTGTCCCCTCCGGTAACCCTCCATAAGTCTGGGTTGTTGCTGTCTGGTTGAACCCAACAGCTTTCTCCGTGCTGTTTGCAGCTGTACCCGTGGGTACGCCTACAGGCGTCTGGGTTGTTGCTGTCTGGTTGAACTCAACAGCTTTCTCCGTGACGTTTCCGGCTGTACCCTCATGTACCCCTCTGTGAGTCTGGGTTGTTGCTGTCTGGCTGAACCCAACAGCTTTCTCTGTAATACCAGCAGCTGTGCCCTGGGGTACCCAGCCAGGAGTCTGGGTGACTGTCTGGTTGTACCCAGCGGCTTTCTCTGTGACTTTTCCAGCTGTGCCCTTGGGTGCCCATCCAGGAGTCTGGGTGACTATCGTCTGGTAGAACCCAACAGCTTTTCCTGTGGTGTCCCCAGCTGTGCCTTCATGCACCCATCCGTAGAACTGGGTTGTTGCAGTCTCGCTGAACCTGAATCTCGACACTTCGTTGTCTTGACGAGTCGGGGTGGGGAAATAGCCAGAGAGGTCGGGCAAGTGGCAAAAGGGAGGCAGTGCTGGTGTTTAGTGCACAGCCCTGTTCGAAAAGCCCGTCCGGCTTTGTTTTAACAAAGGGGGTGCCAGCTTGCAGCAGCAGGTGATAGACTCTAACCGCAGCCAGCCTCTCTGCGTGGGAAATGCACCTTTTGATTCCAGCTTGCAACGGGAGACTGCCTGCCTTTACTTTCGGCTGACTGGCTGTCTCTTTCCGGCCCTTTCAGTCACTATAGATAGACCCACCGTGTCTTAATGGTTGTACTAGTAAAGAGAGAAGGCGGGCCTCTCGAGGGGTAAAAAACACTGCAGCCTTCTAAAAACATACCTTCTAGACAAGGATTAACGGTGAAAGTGTTCCCCATCTGCCTTTGCATCTGATCTTTTCTGTCCTAGCACTGCTTTTTGCTCTCTTACATCCTATCTTAGATAGGGGCAGGGGTCATTTCGTAGAAAAAGAGGTGCAGCTCATTAGCATACTCATTAGCATACCTCATTAGTATATGCCACACCCCCTGACATCACCGGAAGTGTGTCAGAAGGCAACACCCACCGCTCAGGCTCCACTGGACTGTTTTGGATTCCTAGCTATTGGAGGGGGGGGGGCGTGCAGATCTGTCCTCATAGAGGAGGGAGAGCTGATACCTGAATAAAACTTGGACTTAAAGGTGCCACTGGACTGTTTTTTTGGGGGAGGGCTCTGCAGCTTACCTAGCTGCTTCTTGCTCTGACTGAGGGCTGCTGGGAGCAGGGGGTGGGGCTTGTTGCATGTGCCCGCCCCCTGGGCTCTTTACTGCCGGAGCTCTGCTCCTGTGCGCCCCTGCAGGAAATGACCCCTGGATAGGGGGGAAGGGCTGAAGCCAGAGATAAAAACTGTTTTGCATGGATTTTTTCAGCAGGAGGTGGTGGTGGAAAATTCTATCAAGCTGCAGCTGATTTATAGTGGTCCCGTAGGGTTTTCAAGGCCGGAAACATTCATAGTCGGCTTGCCACTGCTTGCCTCTGTGGACCTGCTCGGTGGCCTCCCATCCAAGGACTAATCAGGGTTGACCCTGCACAATTTCTGAGATCTGATCATATCGGGCTCACCGGGGCCACCAGGGTCAGGGAGACATTGCTTTTGATAGCCACGATTCCTTGGGAGCTAAGCCTCAGATTTAAGTCAGCTCAGCTATAATGCTTCAGATGCAAATGTATGTGTGTATCGGATGAGGCCTGCATGCTCTCGAAAGCTCATACACAGAATTAAACTTTGTCCGTCTTAAAGGCGCCACTGGACTCAAACGTCGTAAATTTTCTAAACTGGTGAACTAAGTCAAATGTCCTCATGTCGCCACTGTCTGATCTGAGCTACTGCCAGACCGGTGGAATGATGGAGTTAAATTTCTTTGGCCTTGTGAGTGTTTCTGTCTTTGTGCAGAACATGAAATAGACTCCCCCACCCCACCCCCACTAAGGTCACAGAGGGCTGTTTATTTAATGAAATGGTGCCGGGAAGGGGATGAGGACCAAGCATCCCGTCAGGCTGCGCAAAACCGTAGGTGTGCAATAACGTTCACGACACAGACTTAGACCAGCGCTCGGTGGCAATTCCAGAGGGTGGGCAGACTGGCCCGCGGTAGAACAGCCACCAGATCTGAGTCCGCGAGCCCCCTGAAGGCCAATGAGACCGTAGAGGGGTTATGCGCTTCAGAGAGCCAGCGCTCTCGTTGTCAGATACGAGGCTGCATCTGGCGGTGGGAGCTTTGACAAGGGGGTTGCCGGCATTTTTGAGCCCACAGGCACCTTTGGAATTCTGAAGCTGCACGGTGCGCACGGCCACAAAATGGCCGCCACAAGAGGTGGACCCAGCCACCCAATGGCTGCTGCAGCCGAAGAGCCTTGGGCTGCGGTGGCCAGTGTTCCCTCTAAGCTGAGTTAGTGTGAGCTGGCTCACAGGTTTTTAGCCTCCGGCTCACACATTTTTGTGTTTGCTCAGGAAGAATGGCTCCAGAGCAATCTAATTTATGCATTAGTCAAATTGCCTGTTCACAACTTTAATGCCAGTAGCTCACAAAGTAGCATTTTTGCTCACAAGGCTCTGCAGCTTAGAGGGAACATTGGCGGTGGCAGCTGCGACCGGCAGGACGTTTTTTAGAAATCTGCGCGGCCAATCAGAAGCCTTGCTGGGCAAAAGCTCCACCTGGCCCCACCCACTTTCTAAAAAAAAACCTGGCAGGCACCAGAAAGGGTGTCGGGGGAGGGGGACCTCCTGATGGCACCTGGTATTTTGGGCCACGGTGCGACACCGCGTGTTGGACTGGATGGGCCACGGGCCTGGTCCAGCATTGGCTTCTCTTCAATGCTCCCTCTAAGCGGCGGAGTCTTGTGAGCAAAAATCCTACTTTGTGAACTACCGGCATTAAAGTGGTGAGCGAGTGGTTTGGCTACTGCATAAATTCGTTTGCTCTGGAGCCCTCCTTCCTGAGGTGAGGCAAAAATGTGTGAGCCGGAGGCTAACAAACTGTGAGCTGGCTCACACGAACTCAGCTTAGAGGGAACACCGCTTGAGGGTTCTCAGTGCATCTTACGATTACGTTCCTTCAGTAGATCAGAGAAAAAGTAATCTAGCCCAAGTATTCTGTTTCAAAGAGCAGCCAGCTTGGAAGTAAGGCATGGGCACAACAGCTACCCCCTGCCCATCTCCAAACTACCCATGCCAGTCTAAGACCGTCCATCCCAACCTTGCATATTTAAAACAGCTTATAGGCAAGGTTCCCTCTAAGCTGTGGAGTCTTGTGACCAAAAATTCTACATCATGAGCGACTGGAATTAAAGTGGTGAGCGAGTGATTTGGCTGCTGCATAAATTAGTTTGCTCTGGAGCCGTCCTTCCTGAGCTAGGACAAATATCTGTGAGCTGGAAGCTAAAGAACTGTGAGCTGGCTCACACTGACTCAGCTTAGAGGGAACACTGCTTCTCTTATGTCCTTATGGTGCCATGCTGCCCCCCGTTCTTCTCTAAGGTGTCACTGGACTTGAATCAAGCTACTCGATGGTAATTTTTTTTTTAAGTACTACTTATCATCAGTGGCTGCCAGCCGGAGTGGCTTGCTCGTTCTCTACGGCCGGCCACTGAGCAGCATCCCACAACCCCCTGACAACAGGCTGTGTGGGGAGGGGGGGCCGGGCCCTCCCCTTGAGTGTGAAGTCACACCTGCGTGGAGTGCTGCCGTTTGCAATGGCCTGTGCGAATCTGGGGAAAGGCGCCTGCCCAACAGGCTTGAACGGTGCCACAAAACCATCCGCTTGCCGCTGGTGGGCAGCACGCAGGTCAGCTGAACCCGCAGGGGCCTGAGTGTCCCAACATGAACACACACACTCGTGAACACGGGGAGGTGCCTTACAATGAATCAGACTATTGGGCCGTCGGAGTCAATATTGTCTGAGCCAACCTTTTTGGCAAGTGTGCTGCAAGGGGAGGGGCCGTGCCTCAGAAGTGCACCACATGTACACAGTCCCAGGTTCAATTCCCGGCATCCTCTGGGAACCACTCATTCACTACCGGCCTCAACGGACTCCCTAATAAAGCAAATAAGACCAATGGCTATGATGGTGGAGAAAAAGACAGAGGAATAGGCCTGATGCCACACGTCACACTCAGTCCCATGAAGACTAAATGAAACAACTTTCTATTTCCTTTTGCCACAAATTAGCCATCCACAGACTAGACACATGGCACAAATTCTTCGCAAAAGAACAGCACTGCTCCAGGGTCTCAGGCTGGGTCTCCAGGTCCTTTGTATCACCTCCTGCCCGGTCCTTTAACCAGAGAAGCCAGGGATTGAACCTGGGGCCTTCTGCAGGCCAAGCAGAGGCTCCGCCACCAGGTCATGCCCCCTCCCCGACCCCCCCGAGGAAAGTTGATGGCTCATCCCACCCCCAAATCTCCTACATTTCTCAAGCACTGGGGGCATGGATGCTAGGGTTTGATCTGCACACGTGTTCTCGACGCTGCAAACGCCCCACGAGACAACGGCCGTGTCACCCTACAAGCAAAATTCTCTCAAGCTTTCGAAGCAGAGGTTAACTGTGCTGCTTTGGTATGCTTTGGAAAAGCGAAGGCGCCGTGCCAGCGTGCTCTTTACCCGCGAAATGGTTGCTTTGGACATCGACCTATGCCACTGTGGCCTGCCGCCACTCCAGACCCCCAGGCCTGAGATGTTGGAGACCCACTGCTTGGATTCTCCTCCTTCCCTGCCATCCACAATAATGGCTGAGGAAGAGTGGGAGGCGGGGGGGTAGCTCCCCCCTTCTGTTTCGCCTGGGGACATCAGCACTGTTGGATGAGGATGGCTTTATCTTGCCTTGCTCTTAAAAATATCCTGCAAGGCCACTTACGCATATAAAGTGTTTAAAAAAACCCCAAACACGATGGACGAAATCCCCAACTATTGAAAAACCAAACCAGCAAACAAAATTCTGCTATCAAAAGCAGGAGTGAACAACTGGGGAAGTGGACTAAAGGGGCTGTTATAGAGGCAAGGTGCTACCACCAAAAAGGCCCCATCTCCAGTCGCGATTGTATAGTTTTAGAGGCTGGAGACGTTGGGAAAGGCAATGTCCGGTGTATAGAGAAGACCCTGAAGGGGGCAGCAGGATAAGATGGTGAGGGCAGCCCCTTCTCTCTCCTGTTCGCATTCCTTGTCCATTCACAAATGCTACTCTTAGGGCAATTTCTTCTTCTCAGAAGTCCTTCACTTACTCTCCTCTCTCTCTCAGCTAGAGATGTCATTAGGAACCTACCTCTGTCTCTCCTCTTTCCTATCAAGCACGTTCATGGCTAAATAAACCTTTATCTACTTTTTAAAATCAAGTTGTGCACCATTGTTATGTTAATTACTCTGCCAACACGAGGTTGGGTCTGTGGGGAGGAAGCGAGCCCTTCCGTCTCCAGCACCAACCCTCTGGCGCCCAGACCAGTCCGCCCTTGCCCCGGAATCTGGCTGCAGGAACCTGTGTCATCTTAGAAAGCAGTCGGAAGGTGCTTACCAATCCTGGTGGAGGGAGGCGTCGGGTCTGGTCCTGAAAAAGAAAGGGAGAAAAGAAAACGTCAGGTGTGAAGCAGGCGGGTCAGACCTTGGGCCGTTCCCTAATTCTGGTTGTGAAGCAGCCAGTTGCTTCATCAGAACTAGGATGGGGGTGGGGGGGAGCTTGGAAGGTCATCGTTTAGGGGTCCCCGACCTTTTTGAGTCTGCGGGCACTGTTAATTACTCTGCTTAAAAGAGTAATTACACTGCTTAAAAGCACTTGGTGGGCTTCAGGGGGAAGTGCTGACTGGTGCCACGACACCCCCCCCCCCGAGAAGCACGCTGCGGATTCCTGGTGTTATTGATGGAGCTGAACGTCCGACACAGGAAACGCCAGTTCAGCTCCCTGCTCAGGATTCCCACGTCTCTGCATGAACATGGGAATCATAGAATGTTAGAGTTGGAAGGGACCTTGCAGGTCATCTAGTCCAACCCTCTGCACTCTGCAGGAGCCTAGCCGAAAGATAGCCTTACAACATACCCGAAAGATGTTCGTCCAGCCTCCGCTTGGAAACGTCCAGCGAAGGAGCCTCCACCACCACCCCCCGAGGCAGACTGTTCCACTGCTCAACCACTCTTACAGTTAGGAAGTTTCTCCTGATATTTATCTGGTAACGACTCCCTTGTTATTCCCACCCATTAGATCTAGTCTTGCAATCCGGAGCAAGAGAGAATAGATCCACTCCATCTTCCACATGACAGCCCTTCAAATACTTGAAGACTGCAATCATGTCCCCTCTAAGCCTTCTCTTTCCCAGGCTAAACAGACCCAACTCCTTCAGCCTTTCCTCCTAAGACTTGGATTCCAACCCTCTCACCATCCTGGTTGCCGTCTTCTGGACGCGCTCGAGCTGGTCAACATCCTTCCTAAAATGTGGTGCCCAAAACTGGACACAGGACTCCAGGTGAGGCCTGACCATAGCAGAATAGAGCGGAACTACCACCTCCCGTGATCTGGACACAATGCTTCTCCTAATGCCTCCTAAGACTGCATTCGCTTTCTTCACAGCCACATCGCACTGCAGGCTCATTTTTCCTCTACAAAGGTAGCAGCCAGGGGTGGATCTGCGGCCGCTGTAACTCGTAGTTTGGTCCTACGCTTTACAAACCAGTAGATGCCCAACACATGAAGCTGCTTTATTCAGAATCAGACCGTTTGTCCGTCAAAGTCAGTATTGTCCACTCAGACTGGCAGCAGCTCATCGGTGTGTCAGGCAGAGAGAGGTCTTTCCCATCACCTACCAACTGGTCCTTTCAGCTGGAGATGCTGGGGACTGAACCTGTGACCTTATGTATGCCAAGCAGATGCTCTGCCACTGAGCCATGGCCCATCCCCAAACACACACTTGAACATGCCTTATACTGAATCAGTATCAAGGTCAGTGTTGCCTACTCAGACTGGCAGCGGCTCTCCAGGGTCTCAGGCCAAGGTCTTTCACATCACCTACGACCTGATCCTTTTAACTGGAGATGCCGGAGATTGAACCTGGGACCTGCATGCCAAGCAGATGCTCTTCCACTGAGGCACAGCCCCAGTTAATCGATGAACACACACATGACGCTGCCTCATACAGAATCTGACCCTAGTAAGGTCAGTATTGCCTACTCAGACTGGCAGCAGCTCTCCAGGGTCTCAGGCAGAGGTCTTTCCCATCACCTACGACCTGATCCTTTTAACTGGAGACGCCAGGGATTGAACCTGGGACCTTCTGCACGCCAATCGTTGAGCCCCTTCCCGATCTGAGGGATTCTGACACTTCCTCCCTTCTGCACGTGAGCCCTGAGCACACGACTTACTCTTCTGCAGACTGAAGTGATGCTCCGCCAGGCCAAGGTTATTCTGGGCCGTGCAGTTGATTCCAGATTTCAGAAGTTCTGGTGTGACCCGGATCTGAAGAGTGCTGTTGACGTGGCCGTTCCGGTGTGAGTGTCCGCTCTAGAAGTGGCAGAGAAAATACTGTGGAGGGTGGTGGTGGTTTTTCCCCCCAGGGAGAAAAAGGATAAGACAGGCAAGCCTGTTCCAAGAGAGATACTAATGTGTCCACTAGTTTGAGCCGACCCTTGGCTTTGACGAAGCCACCAGAAATCAGGACGGAAAATACAGCACGGGCTCGGTTGTAAAGCTCGCCTGCTGCAAAGAAAAAATGATTAAGGCAAAGTATCAAACTGAACGAGAACCCCTGAAGAGACTGACTGCCTGATTTTGTCCACTTGGGCCACCGTTTTCTGCTAAGTGATTGCTGGAATCAGGACTGAAGCACTGGTCTTTTGTGCCTGATTGCACACTGCTGCTTCGGGAAGCTTGGATTACCATCGGGTACTCTACGTGGGGCTGCCCTGGCAGGTAACCTGGAATCAGCAGAGTCCTGAACGCAGCGGTCTGCCCTTCTGCTCGGTGGAGAAAGGAAGACGCTCCTGCAACCCCACCTCGCACAGGCTTTCTGTGCATTTCTCGATGTCAATCAAGGCGCCGGTTTTAAAAGCAACCTTTTTAGGAGGCCCAGCCAAAATGAGATGAACCACTGGGCAAGTTTTCACTCCAGAATTCTTCCTCAGGCCAGTTGTCTGAGGATTCAGAACCCATAAAGGTTAGTCAAGAATACAAGAGGGCCAACATGTATATTCTGTAGGTTTCATAATTAGATTTTAAGAGTTGGCCCTCTTCTATTCTTGACTAACCTTTATAGGTTCTGAATTCTAGGTTTTAGGTTCAGTCTCCCCCCCCCCCCTTTTGTCTTTACAGGTGTCTGAGGAACCATGTCCTGGGACCCAAATATCTGCAGTGCTGCCTCCCCTCCAGTGGACGTCATCTGCCAGTCATTCCTTTTGAGAATTCCACTGAGGCTCCATAAAGGTAAAGGTTCCCTTGCTCGAAAGCCAGTCGAGTCCGACTCTAGGGTTGCGGTGCTCATCTCCGTTTCAAAGCCGAAGAGCCAGCGCTGTCCGAAGATGTTTCCGTGGTCATGTGGCCAGCATGGCTAAACACCAAGTCGCACGGAACGCTGTTACCTTCCCACCGAAGTGGTCCCTATTTATCTACTTGCAATTTCTTGCTTTCGAACTGCTAGGTTGGCAGGAGCTGGAACTAGAGACGGGAGCTCACGCCATCATGCGGCACACTCAGGTCTCGAACTGCTGAACTACAGACCTTCCACAGCCTGCAGTTCAGCGTCTTAACCACTTGAGCCACCGCAGCTCCCATACAAGGCTCCATACAAGGCATGATATCCTCACTTCCTGGAATGAATGCGTGAAGCTGCCTTCTCCTGAATCAGACCCTTGGTCCATCACAGCCCGTATTTGTCTGTTCAGACTGGTGGCAGCTCTCCAGGGTTTCAGGTGGAGGTCTTTTTTTTTTTTTTAACAGATAATTTTTATTCTTTTTCATAAACAGCAAAGATTTACAAGGTAAGCATGAGCATGGCCAGCTCTCAATGGCTGACTCCAGGAATTTAAGGCTTTCCAAACCTTCTGTTTCTCTTTTTGGTAGGGTAACACAGGCTCAAGGCTTTTCGGGGATCTATTGTGGTCCAGAGGAAGAATGGATATGAATTTCTGGGATAATTTTAAATAAAATAGGATTTATTGAAAGGGGAACAAAATAAGAAGTTGGTAATTATTTAACTGGTTGGAAATAAGGTTTCTGTAAAGGAACTTGTTAACTGTATCACTTTAAGACCCATATACGGATCCTTCTCGGACCCCACAGATTCTTTAGTCTCTCTCACTCTCTGACTCCACACAGCATTGTCGAAGGTCTCGCTGACTGAAATTCAACCGCACAACATCAACTGCTTTTTCACCAACAATTTTCATTATTCCAACTGTCATTCACCAATCTCTCACTGACACACCCACACAGATGCACACAGAATAACTCCTCCCACACTCTGCCATCCATATTGGGTGGAGGTCTTTGACTTTGCTCTTACCTGGCCCTTTTAACCAGTGATGGAGGCGACTGAACCGGAGACCTTCTGCATGCCCAGCAGATGCTCTGCCATTGAGCCACGGCCCCTCCCAGAATGTATTATTCTACTATGGCATGTTGTTTGGGGAGGGGGGAGTGCTGGGAGAGGAAGGGCCTTGCCTTAGGCCACCAAAGATTTCTTCTGGGAGAGATGAGATTTAAAAGATAGAGCCACAGGAACTGTGTAAAGTACGCTCAATGTTTCTATAATGATAGCAATGATGTTATAAATATGAAAATTACAAAAGTGATACTAATACACTCAAATTGTAAATCCAGTTATAGAAGATAACAATGACGGCGGGACGGTGGTCTCCGGAATGTGATGCCGTTTCGACAAACGTCTTCTTCTGACCAAGAGTCTATAAGTAGATGATGTGTGGAAAATTGCACTTCAATAGAAAAGCTTCAATAGAAAATCTACTTATAGATTCTTGGTCAGAAGAAGGCGCTTGTCGAAACGGCATCACATTCCGGAGATCGTCGTCCCGCCGTCATTGTTATCTTCTATCTTATGTAACTGGATTTACAATTTCAATGTATTAGTATCACTTTTGTAATTTTCATATTTACGTATAACATTATTGCTATCATTATAGAACCACTGAGCGCGCTTTACACCGTTCCTGTGGCTCTATCTTTTCATGTCTACGGACTGTGGCCATATTTGTCTTTGTACACAGAGATGAGATTTAGCCATTCCCAGTTTACAGCCGCAAATTACCCTCTCGTTGAAACTTATAAAGGTTTTTTGTAAAAAATAAATAAATGAGCACTTTGCAATCCCAGGTTGGTTCAGTGGAGGCTGAAGCCGCCCTGTGTAGGGTCCCCACCCCCTTACCGTTCCGTTGGGCGCGCTCCACAAGATGGTGGCCTTGGGTACTGCGACCGCAATGCAGGAAAGGCTGATGAGCTCGTTCACGCGGACGTATTCCTGGTGCATCTCCCCCGTCAGGCTGGGTTTTGCTGCAATGACGAGAGGCCGTGAATCATCCGTGCCGCCCCCATCACGCAGCGGCACGGCAGGAAGAGGGTGTTGCTGGGTTCCTACTTACAATAAACGTTGACAAAGACATGTTTGGAGTGGACGAGCCCTGCCACCTCTGGCATTGTGACCACACAGCTGTAGTTGCCCAAAGTCTCGTGGGTGACGTTGAACAAGGAGAGTTTCTTTCCTCGGGACACCACCTTCCCCTTCTGCTAGGGAGGAAGGGGGCAGGAGGAAGAGGTGAGGTGAGAAGGGGAAAGAGCAGACAAGTTTTCTCAGGGAGAGGAGCAAAGCCAGTCCAATGTTCCCTCTAAGCTGTGGAGTCTTGAGAGCAAAAATGTTCCTTTGTGAGCTCCTGGCCTTAAAGTTGTGAGCGAGCGATTTGGCTGCTGCATCAATTCGTTTGCTCTGGAGCCCTCCTTCCTGAGCGAAGGCAAAAAATGTGTGAGCCGGAGGCTAAAAAACTGTGAGCTGGTCACACTAACTCAGCTTAGGGGGAACACTGAAAGCCACAGCAGTACGGTTTCTCTAAGCCCAGAGGGCGAACCGAAATCTCAAATACCCTTCAAAATCTGCCTTACCATAGAGAAGTCGCCCCAGGCAGTGACTTGTGTAGAATGTGAAAGAACAAATACCTCAGTGCAAGAATAAATAAATAGAATTCTTGAGCTGTTGCCGAACTGTCGGTCTCAAGCACATTTTAATTTTTTTAAATGTTTACATTCTGCTCTTCTCACTGATCAGAGACCCCAAAGCAACTTTTCACATCTTCCCTTCCCCTTCACTTAATCCTCACAACAACCACCTTGCGAGGTAGGTTAGACTGAGAGACAGGGACAAGCCCGAGGTCACCTGACGGATTTCCATGGTTGAGTGCAGGATTTGAACCCCCAGTTGTCCCAGGTCCTAGTCCAACCACATCACCTGTCCACTTTAAAGAACATCAGAAGAGCCCTGCTGGATCAGACCAGTGAGGGTCCATCTAGTCCAGCATCCTGTCTCACACAGTGGCCAGCCAGTTCCTCCGGAGGGCCAACAACAGGACATAGAGGCCGAGACCTTCCCCATATAAGAGCATCAGAAGATCCCTGCTGGATCAGACCAGTGAGGGTCCATCTAGTCCAGCATCCTGTCTCACACAGTGGCCAGCCAGTTCCTCCGGAGGGCCAACAACAGGACATAGAGGCCGAGGCCTTCCCCATATAAGAGCATCAGAAGATCCCTGCTGGATCAGACCAGTGAGGGTCCATCTAGTCCAGCATCCTGTCTCACACAGTGGCCAGCCAGTTCCTCCGGAGGGCCAACAACAGGACATAGAGGCCGAGGCCTTCCCCATATAAGAGCATCAGAAGATCCCTGCTGGATCAGACCAGTGAGGGTCCATCTAGTCCAGCATCCTGTCTCACACAGTGGCCAGCCAGTTCCTCCGGAGGGCCAACAACAGGACATAGAGGCCGAGGCCTTCCCCATATAAGAGCATCAGAAGATCCCTGCTGGATCAGACCAGTGAGGGTCCATCTAGTCCAGCATCCTGTCTCACACAGTGGCCGGCCAGTTCCTCTGGAGGGCCAACAACAGGGCAGAGAGGCCGAGGCCTTCCCCTGATAAGAACATCAGAAGAGCCCCACTGGATCAGACCAGTGGTCCATCTGGTCCCGCATCCCCACTCCCTGTCAGTTGCCAGGGGTATCTAGAAACTCTAGGTCCACCAATAGAAAAAAACCGGAATCTCTTGGCAACTGTACAATCAGAATACCTTTTTCCACTTGAATTCCAAAGGCTTGGAGCCTTTTGCGTCACAGGCCAGTTCCAAATCTTCTCCTTCCTTCAAGGCTTCGTGGTGCTCTGGGGTGATTGTGGGCACATCGATATCTAGCGGGGTGAAATCAGGAATCCCGTTTTTTGTAACAAATTTTCCTGACGTTAACAAATATACAAGGCAGTAAACTGTCCAGGTCTGGTGGCTGGGCTGTGGATAGAGGCTTCCCTGCTGTCCACGCCACGCCCACACTGGCTGCCGCCACGGCTCAGACACACCCGACCTCGGCCCCCAGACAGGCAGCAGGCCCCGAGCAGGCCTACTTGCCGAGCCTGGAGCTAACAGAGGCGGTGTCAGGGTTCGATAGTCGGGTCACACAACACAGCGCTTCATAAGAAGGATTCTGTTTATTGGTACACCGTGACTATGACATGTGTACGGTTTGTGTCAGGAATGCTCGGGAACAGTATGGCACCCTGAATTATACTAGGATCAAACACACACCCCCTTACAAGCTGAAGCCAATAAGCAAAGCTCATGCGTGCGGGGAAAAAGAGCGGGCAAAAGGAAAAAGCCGTTGGTTCCCAGCAAAAGCTAACAGCAGCTGGAACATCCCGGGGGGGAAGCGAGCAAAAGCTGTCGACAGCAGCTGGAACATCCCAAGGTCAAGAAAGTAGATAATACCCAGACAGTGGAACTCTGTGCGCAGCAGGCAGAGCAAGGTGTTTTCTCCCTCCACACATTCCAGCAACATGGCAGTGTTAACTGACAGGCGGTGAGGCCGGAGGTGCAGACGGCCATGGGGAAGGAAGGGCCATCTAGGGAGACGAGGCCGGAAGCGTGGAACAGTGGGGTGGCGGGACAGAGGGTGAGCCTCCCCACTCCGGCCAGGGCCAACGGAAATGGCCTAGCCTGGACAGGTAGGAGTCAGCACCCTCGGGGGAGGATAAAAGGAGGCTCCGGCAAAGACGCCAATGAGAAGAAAGGCTGGACATCAAGTCTGTGGCAATGGGTGTTCCAGCTGGGGGGAGGAGGACCCGGGGTGAGCAAACCCCCTCTCCTCCTGTTCTGGGGCCTCAAGGAGTGTCCCATTGCTTGGGGCACGGCAGCAGAGGGCTGCACCCCGGGGGGGGGGGGGTAGGTGGTGCGTGACAAAACAATAAAAAAACATGCAATGATCAACCAACCGCACCATAGGAATCAAAAACATCCATTAGAACCATAGTGGAACCAGCCAAAAAAACCCTCACAACCTTTATTTATTTAATTCATTTAGTGCAATAAGTCAATGATCAAAATTTTGGAAGCACAGAATAGACTTCGTGTGATACCTGAAGAATGGGACTATCAGGAGTCGCCACAAAGAAGGCCACCTCTCCAACGACCACCCTTCCTAACCCCTGGAGGCCAGGCCGTACAGGCTGGAAGACCTCAGGTGCTGGGTGGGATCAGCCTCCTAACGAGCGGCCTGGTGTGGGCCGGCAGTTCTGCCTGCTTGCTTCTGCGGTGCCTCCGTCCATTGATCTCTTTGTTTCATTCGTTTGTATCTGGGTTTTCTCCCCAGTTGCAGGGAGCCGGCCATTTCAAGCAGAACCTTCTGAACGGCACACACACACACATATCCCCGCCGCCCCGAGCCCCACTTACAGTTGACGGACAGGGTGACGTTGGCCTCCAGCTCGTACATGCTCTCGAAATCGAACACCCGGCAGTAGTAGGTGCCGCTGTCCTCCTTCTTGACGTGTTCCAAGGTCAGCTCCCCACCGGGAGCATTCAGCAGCTGGTCCTGGGCACAAGAGAGGAGGCGGGAGAAGCTGAGCGAGATCGTTCGAAAGGAGGAGCCAGTGGAACAGAGCCACCTTTACATGCAGAAGGTCCCAGGTTCTGTCCTCAGCAGTCTGCCGCTCGGAACAGGAAAGGCCTCCGCCTGAGACCCTAGAGAGTTGCCGTCTGTCAGAGGAGACGATATTGACCTTGATAGACCAAGGGTCTGACTTGATGATGAAGAAGAGATGAGATTGGATTTATACCCCATGCCCTTCACTCGGAGTCTCAGAGCGGGCTTACAAACTCCTTTCCCTTCCCCTCCCCACCACAGACACCCTGTGAGGTAGGTGGGGGCTGAGAGAGCTCTGGGAGAACTGTCCTTGAGAGAACAGCTCTGAGAAAACTTGTGACTGAACCAAGGTCATCCAGCAGCTGCAAGTGGAGGCGTGGGGAATCAACCCCGGTTCTCTAATCTGGGAGAACCGGGTTTGATTCCCCACTCCTCCACTTGCACCTGCTGATGTGACCTTGGGTCAGTCACAAGCTCTGGCACAGCTGTTCTTGAAAAAGAGCAGTTTGTGTCAGAGTTCTCTCAGCCCCACCCACCTCACAGGGTGTCTGTTGTGGGGAGGGGAAGGGAAAGGAGTTTGTAAGCCGCTCTGAGACTCCAAGTGAAGGGCGGGGTATAAATCCAATCTCTTCTTCTTCTTCTCCTAGATTAGAGTCCGGGCACTTAACCACCACACCAAACAAGGTGGATTCATGTGTTCTCTGATCACAATTTCCTTGGATCGAACAGTCATTTTCCTCTTGAACAGACAGTCGATCCAACCTGCTGTCAGGCCAAGCAGACAGTTGTCAGCGGGATGGGTCAAGAGCACGGGCCCTTCCACATTCTCATTTGAGAGCCAGTTTGGTGTAGTGGTTAGGAGCGCGGACTCTGATTGGGGAGAACCAGGTATGATTCCCCCACTCCTCCACATGCAGCTGCTGGGTGACCTTGGGCAAGCCACAGTTCTCTCAGAAGTGTTCTCTCACGAGCAGTCCTTGAGAGAGCTCTCTCAGCCCCACCTACCACACAGGGTGACTGTTGTGGGGAGGGGAGGGGAAAAGAGATTGTAAGTGAAGGGCGGGGTATAAATCCAATCTCTTCTCTTCTTCATTTTCCCCACTTGGGTGTCCCTATTGCCTCGAGGGGAGGGGTCTTTTCGGCACGTGCTTCCCTCCCTCTAGTGGTTGATTCAATATTAGCAGCAGGTTTTTATGTCGGAGATAAACCCATGCAATCTCAAATTGACCACTGGAGGGAGCAAAATATGGGGGAACCCAAAGCCATAGGAACACCCAAGCCAGGAAAATGAAAATGTGGAAGAGCCCTATGACTCGGTACAAAACGTTCCCATGCACATGGACAGCCCTGTCCTGATTGGTCAGCCACAAGCAAGAAGAAACAGCACATGTACCTGCAGGGGCCCCCAGGGAGAGAGAATTGTTTC
>NW_015162013.1:234243-237731 GCF_001447785.1 Gekko japonicus | reverse complement strand
CTGCTGAACTCGGGGTCCCTGCAGGTATGCAGGATGTGCCCTCATTTGTGGCTTGTTGATCGACACAGGGCCAGACTTAAGCCTCCTTGGGAGACTCCCCATGGCTCACTTCTACAGGGATAAACACGCAGGCGTGTGCATCCACGCATACCACCACCCTGCTCAGAACAGGGTGTCAAGCTCCGATGCAAGGGATATTTCTGTCCCTCAAAACCTAACACCAAACTCGAGCTCTTGGGGACAGGGGCAAGGCTAGTGCCAACCACAAGTTTTGCCGCCTACCGAAGCCAGACTAAATTTGTGGTCTCTGGGCAGGGGATGTGCATCATTAGGATGTGCATCCCCCAACCCTGATTCCAACACCCTTCCAAGAGTCTCTAAAAGCGCGGAAACATCTGCGTCCTTCCCAGTTTGAAACTGAAAAGTACGCCGATGGAGAGTGATTTCAGCAAAGCGTACTTTATTCTATCAGGAACAAGACGACTTTGGCCGGCTCGCAGGCCGGCTTATATTCCCCGAGAAACCGCCACCCAAACCCCCCCCCCACTTCCCAATAGGTTATTTACAGTGGCCGAGAGTCCCACAGGCTCTCAGCCAGGAACCTAACCCCCTGATTGGAGCGAGCTAGGATCCGCATAGTCCATTGTCTCTTGGAGCGAAGCTCGACGTTTGTCCCTGACTGCGTGGAGCCCAAGCAGGCCACGCCATCTGGACTGGATACATTACAGAAACGATGGGGGAGGGGAGTGGGATTAATTAGAACGGAAGGAAAAAAACAGTTCTTCCTAATTCAAACAAATCCTTCCCACTGTTCCCCCCCCCCTTCAACTTTTCCAGCTGTGAAGGGGCAGATTAGTTTAAGGGATTAAATTAGTTTAAAAAGGGTTCTGGAAAGGGAGAGAGGAAATTAGATTTCTAAAACATGTCCACTGTCTGACAGACTCCTCACTCAGATAAATTGAGCATTACTGCACTACAGAAGAGGGGAAAAGTTCCACATTTCTCTCCCAACCAAGATGACTTTGAGGGGGGGGGGGGGTAGTTGCACTGGTTTCTCCTATTCTGTCAAAGCGTATTACGGTTTTGCTACCCTTGACAGAGGCCAGGAACAGGGACCGCCTCCGAAACTCGCCCCCAAGGACTGGTAATCTTATGCAGCCCTCTTTTGTTGGCTTCTGAGACTCCCCGGGCGTGACTCACTTGCTTTCGAGGACATCTGTGCAAGCAGCCAGGCCGGCCTCTTGCTGTTTTCTAAAAAAATAATGCTGGGGGAAAGCTGAAAAGTGTTGGTTAAAATTAAGAGTCATTCAGGACAGAGCTATCAATGACTGTCAGCCACTGATCTGTCAGTGAAACCTCCATGCACAGGGGCAGTGTACCTCTGAACACCAGCTGCTGGGGTCAGGAAGCAAGGGAGAGTTGCAGACTCCTTGCCCCGCTTGCTGGCTCTTCAGAAACATCTGGTTGGCAGATTTTGGTAACAAGAGGCAAGACCGGACAGATGCTGCCTCTAAGCTGTGGAGTCTTGTGAGCAAAAATCCCACTTTGTGAGCTACCGGCATTACAGTTGTGAGCGATTTGGCTGCTGCATAAATCAGTTTGCTCTGGAACCATCCTTCCCGAGCGAAGACAAAAACGTGTGAGGTAAAAGGTAGAGGTTCCCTTGCTCAAAAGCCAGTCGAATCCGACTCTAGGGCTGCGGTGCTCATCTCCGTTTCAAAGCCGAAGAGCCAGCGCTGTCCGAAGACGTTTCCGTGGTCATGTGGCCAGCATGACTAAACACCAAGGCGCACGGAACGCTGTCCCCTTCCCACCAAAGCGGTACCTGTTTATCTACTTGCAATTTCTTGCTTTCGAACTGCTAGGTTGGCAGGAGCTGGAACTAGAGACGGGAGCTCACTCCGTCATGCGGCACACTCGGGTCTCGAACTGCTGAACTACCGACCTTCCACAGCCTGCAGTTCAGCGTCTTAACCACTTGAGCCACCGCAGCTCCAAAAATGTGTGAGCCGGAGGCTAAAAAACTGTGAGCTGGGCTCACACTAACTCAGCTTAGAGGGAACACTGGTTGGGTCTGTTGAGCGAAGCAGTCTTGGGTGTCCTCCTGCGCCATGGCTTCCGGCAACAGGGGGACGGAATTTGAACTTGTTGTGTCCGCTGACCGCCACCAGGGGCCAGCGAACACTCCAGAGCTTGATTCTGGAGTAACAATGGGGACTAGGCTCCTGGTCTCTCCACTGGGGGACCAATGGGACCGTGGCGGGAGATTTAAACCCACCAACGGGACCTAGGGGTGTGTCCCCAGGTATGTATATAGTTGGCCAGCCGGCCGTTTGTTTTTGGCTGAGTTGTGTACCAGTAAACCATGCTGATTGCTACATCAGTCTCCGTGGTTTCTTCATGCGTTTAACCCACTACGCTTCAGAACTGGATGCCCGGTCAGCATTTGCCTCGGGGGCAAGACACACTGGCTCACCTCCACTTTGAAAATGGTGTAATCGGGCTCCGGATACCCATCTGCTTTGCAGCGCAGCGTCACCTGGTCGCCCTCCTTCAGTTCCTTGCCGGGGCCGTCGATGACAAAATCGATGTTCTCGGAGGGATCTGCAGACCGGCGGAGAGAGGAGAGGACTTTAGACAGCCGAAGCTTTTCCTCACTTATCTCCCCTCCGGCAGGGATGACGCAATTAGGTAAAACGGGTTCTTGCATTTGTCTCTAGCCCCAGAATTATTGAGGCGACTGTTCCTCTCCTTTTCTCAGACACTGAGATCTGATATTGACTAATCATTGCTGAGATACAACACAGGCTCTCCTGTGTGTTCATGTCAAGGAACGTAACCAAAATACAGTCATTTTAGGGTAGCCAAGATGGCCTATAGGTATGCAAGTGCTGTCCAGTCGTACCTAACTTATGGCGACCCCAGCAAGGGGCTTTCAAGGCGAGTGAGAAGGAGAGTGGGTCGGCCATGGCCTTCCTCTGCAGAGGCTTCCTTGGTGGTCTCCCTTCCAAATACTGACCCTGCTTAGCTTCCAACTTATGGCCACTCCAGCAAGGGGCTTCCGAGGCAAGGGAGAAGCAGTGGTGGTTTGCCATGGCCTTCCTCTGCGGAGGCTTCCTTGGTGGTCTCCCTTCCAAATACTGACCCTGCTTAGCTTCCAACTTATGGCCACTCCAGCAAGGGGCTTCCGAGGCAAGGGAGAAGCAGTGGTGGTTTGCCATGGCCTTCCTCTGCGGAGGCTTCCTTGGTGGTCTCCCTTCCAAATACTGACCCTGCTTAGCTTCCAACTTATGGCCACTCCAGCAAGGGGCTTCCGAGGCAAGGGAGAAGCAGTGGTGGTTTGCCATGGCCTTCCTCTGCGGAGGCTTCCTTGGTGGTCTCCCTTCCAAATACTGACCCTGCTTAGCTTCCAACTTATGGCCACTTCAGCAAGGAGCTTCCGAGGCAAGGGAGAAGCAGTGGTGGTTTGCCATGGCCTTCCTCTGCAG
>NW_015162013.1:226865-233325 GCF_001447785.1 Gekko japonicus | reverse complement strand
CTGAATGGATTAAAGCCAGTAATATGCATCAGTGTCTGTCCTGAATCCGCTGCCCATCAGCTTCATGGGGGGCATCCAATGAAGTTGGTGGGCGGTAGATACAGGACGGGCAAAAGGAAATACTTCTTTACACAGCAAGCAATGAAAATGTAGAATCTGCTGCCACAGTAGGGACGGCCACAGGAATAAACAGTTTTAAAAAGGGATTAGACTGATTCATGGAGGAGAGATTTGTCAGTGGCTACTAGCCATGGTGACTAAATGGAACCTCCACATTCAAAGGCAGTAAGACTCTGATTATCAGTGCCAGGAGGCACCATCTGGAGAAGGCCTCAGTCTCTGTTCCCTGTTGTTGGCCCTCCAGAGGAACTGGTTGGCTACTCTGTGAGACAGGCTGCTAGACTAGGACTATTGGTCTGATCCAGCAGGGCTCTTCTGATGTTCTTATCAGGGGAAGGCCTCGGCCTCTCTGCCCTATTGTTGGCCCTCCAGAGGAACTGGTTGGCCTCTGCGTGAGGCAGGATGCTGGGCTAGATGGGCCTTCACTGGTCTGATCCAGCAGGGCTCTTCTGATGTTCTGATCAGGGGAAGGCCTCTGCCTCTCTGCCCTACTGTTGGACCTCCAGAGGAACTGGTTGGCTACTGTGTGAGACAGGATGCTGGACTAGATGGACCACTGGTCTCATCCAGCAAGGCTGTTCTTATGTTCTTATCACCCCAAAGCTATTATGTGAGGGGAAGCTCTACTCTGTCAGTCAATATTACCTGTTCCGTTGGGGTACAGAGGGTGCTGGTCCTTGTACCATGTGATGGATGGAGTCGGGTAACCATTCTGGCTGGTACATGTCGCAATCTAAGACAGACAAACAAACTCAGACACCACATAACCTTAAATGATTGTCATCCGACAGCTCACATTTTCGCTTGGGGTTCAAATCCCAGGTCTGAGCTATATGTTTCTTGCTCAGCTTGGAAACAAGCATTCCCGTAAATTCGAATTTGCCAATCAGCTACCAGATTAATTTTTTTGCCTCGGGCCTTTGCATCCAGCTGAGCATTGGCGGGCAATTGGCGGCATGTCTCCTGCCACAAGCAGGCAAATGGGAACTCAACAGGTTAGAAAAGCGACGGTATTTGCTGCCCCAAGCAAACCTCACCACTCACTTGTTTTCTTTTGAGCCAAATTCCAGTCTCAGAATTCTCAGAAAGCCTTCTTTAATTGCACTTAGTAATAATCAGGGCTATTTTTCGGCAGGAACGCACAGGAATTGAGTTCCGGCTGGCTCCCGAGTTGGCCACGCCCAACAGGAACTCATTAGCGTAATAGGCCACACCCAACAGCAGAAACTCATTAGCATATTAACCCACACCCTGGCAGCACAGCTCATTAGCATAATAGGCCACATCCCACACGTTACCAGAAGTGTAAAAAAAAGGCCCTGGGTTTTGACAACAAAGTAAACAGAATAAGAAGCAAAAGGTGGGTGTGGCTGGATGAGTACACTTCTGGTAACGTGTGGGATGTGGCCTATTATGCTAATGAGCTGTGCTGCCAGGGTGTGGGTTAATATGCTAATGAGTTTCTGCTGTTGGGTGTGGCCTATTATGCTAATGAGTTCCTGCTGGGCTTTGTCTATAAAAAAAGCCCTGGTAATAATTAAGTACCATCAAGTTGCAACCAACTCATGGCAAACCTTCATGGCGTCTTCAAGGCAAGAGACATTCAGAGGTGGCCTGCCCTCGCCTTCCCCTGCACAGTAACCCTAGGATTTTATTTTTAGTATGAATAACACTGTAATTAACCATCATTACTGTATCTAAGATTGAAGCGTAATCATCTTCGGTAGATAAATATACCAAGAAGGGAAACCAAGTTGAAGTGAAATTGGAATCAGTAAAGTCTGCAGTCTTAGCAAAGATAGCATCAGAAAGTTTATCCATAAGGCAAAATTCACATCGTTTCTTTATCCATTCAGAGATGGTGAGATGCGTGTTATTTTCCCAAGGTTTGGCTATAACAAATCTGGCTGCCGCGCACAATAAAGCAATGAGTTCTTTGTGTCGTGGGAGAGGAGGGTCCAGTTGCCAAGCACCCAGGAGTAATGGTTCTGGATCAAAAGGCATGTTGTATGTTGTGATATCAGAAATATGGAGGATTATTTCTTGCCAAAATGCATGTATATATTTGGCAATCCCACCAACAATGTCAACAAGAGGTTCTTATTTCCCCACAACCCCTCCAGCATAAGGGCGATAGAGATGACTGTATACGATGCAATTTTTGTGGTGTGAGGTACCACCTAGTTATGAGTTTAAAGCACTGTGTTCTAGTGATAATACATTTAGATCGAGCCAACATGGACTACCAGAGGGATCGCCAAGTTGAGGGAGGAAATTCCTTTCTCCACTTCCTTGGAGATCTCCCCTCCAAGGACTAACCAGGGCCCACCCCGCTTAGCTTCTGCGTCAGATCACACAAAAATAGTGGCCCCAGAACCATGGGGTTTTCAAGGCAAGAGATGTTTGGAGGTGGTCTGCCATCGCCTTCCTCAGGTCTTCCCTGGTGGTCTCCTATCCAAAAACTAACTAGGGCTGACCTTGCGTGGCTTCCAGCTGCCGCACTTACTGTGCTATAAAGCTGCTGTAGCTATGGGCAGTGTTCCCTCTAAGCTGAGTTAGTGTGAGCCAGCTCACACTTTTTCAGCCTCCAGCTCACACATTTTTGTCTTTGCTCAGGAAGCCTGGCTCCAGAGCTAACTAATTTATGCAGGAGCCAAACTGCTCGCTCACAACTTTACTGGCAGTAGCTCACAAAGTAGAATTTTTGCTCACAAGACTCCACAGCTTAGAGGGGGTATTGGCTGTGGGTGACGAAGCAGGCAGCCAGCCAGCCAGCCACTAACCAAGGCCTACATTGTAGTTGACTGACGGTTGCTTTTCCCAGGACATACCTTGGCACAATGCCACGGAATGTGAAACTCTGTACTCGATCCAACCACGGGAAGTGCAATCACAGACACGCCCAACCCAGCCACGGGGACACCTGCCCTGTTCTCACCTGAGAAAGGTCATCCTTTGAGGCCCCGATGCCGTCACTCACAACAGTCACTGACGTTTCTGGAGTCTCTGGGGAAGGGAAAGACAGGCCAAGGGTTAGTGGCAGAGGACGGCAAAGCATGCCCTGGACGCTGCTACCGGAGGTTCCCCTTATGGCAAACCTAACAGTGTTAAAATTGTTTCTTTCCTTATTTTATTTGTCTTTCCTGTTTTTGTTTTTGCAACCGGAGTAATAAACAGCAAACCCCTCGTCCTACAATAAACCTCGTTCCACAGGAAAACAGGGAAGAATTTAAAGGTCGCTACTGCTCAAGTCCTCATGTGATCGGACGACAGCTGCTAGAGATTTTGCCACACCGCAGGGTAGTTTGTTTGTCTTTGTCTTTGTCTCTAAGTAACAGGGATGATTTTGCTTCTGGAGAGGGGAAGTCCTGATGAAATAAAGGAGAGATCAGTTCCTCTCTTAGAGCTGGAGATTCGGGACACTCTAGGAGAATGTGGCCCACAGAGTCAATTTTGCTGCCGCCACTATTACAGCGTCGATCTGAGTATGAAATCCAATTAAATCTCCATAAGAACATAAGAGATGCCAATGTTGGATCAGGCTAAAGGCCCATCCAGTCCAACACTCTGTATCACACAGTGGCCAGAAATACCAGTGCCATCAGGAGGTCCACCAGTGGGGCCAGGACACTAGAAGTCCTCCCACTGTTGCCCCCCCCAAGCACCAAGAAGACAGAGCATCACTTGCCCCAGAGTCCCTATCTATACCTTGTGGCTAAGAGCCACTGATGGACCTCTGCTCCATATGCCTATCTAATTCCCTCTTGAAACCATCCATGCTTGTAGCCGCCACCACTTCCTGTGGCAGTGAATTCCAAGTGTTAATCACTCTTTGGGTGAAGAAGTACTTCCTTTTATCTGTTCTAACCCGACCGCTCAGCAATTTCATGGAGTGCCCACGGGTTCTTGTCTTGTGAGAAAGGGAGAAAAGTACCTCTTTCTCTACCTGCTCTTTCCCATGCGTAACCTTATAAACCTCAATCATGTCACCCCTCAGTCGTCGTTTCTCCGAGCTAAAGAGCCCTAAGCGTGTTAACCTTTCCTCATAGGGAAAGTGTTCCAACCCTTTTATGATCATTCGAGTTGCCCTTTTCTGCACTTTTTCCAAAGCTATAATATCCTTTTTACGGTGTGGTGACCAGAACTGCACACAGTATTCCAAATGAGGTCTCACCATTGATTTATATAGGGGCATTATGATATTGGCTGATCTGTTTACAATACCCTTCCTAATAATCCCCAGCATAGCATTGGCCTTCTTTATTGCAGTCACACACTGTCTCGACATTTTCAGTGAGTTATCCACTACAACTCCAAGATCTCTCTCTTGCTCAGTCTCTGCCAGTTCAGACCCCATCAATGTGTATTTATATTTAGGATTTTTGGCTCCAATGTGCATCACCTTGCACTTGGCCACATTGAACCCCATTTTCATTAGGACTTGGAAACAGGAGGGGGGAACATGGTTGCTAAGCGACTCCAAGATGTGCTTCTCCCATCAGGACCGGCTGATCTACTGGGGAGGTAGTGGAGGACACGTCCTATAGATACCTACAAAACAATGATGCTCATTCATTCTACCCCAGGCCAGAGAACCTGCCCAGCCAAAGCCCAAGAAGCAATGCTTTACACCCGCTGTGGGACTGAGGCCCGAACACAACTCACTCGAGACACGCAGCTCCGCCTGCTTCTCCGCAAAGCCGGCACTGCCCGCTCCCACCTGGCACCAGTACGTCCTGGCATCCCGCGGGGCCACCTTGCTGATGCTCAGGGCAAATTCGTCGCTGATGCCTACTCGGTCTTTCATGTCTGACTCCTTGAGGTCCACCCCGTCCTGGGTCTTGGACAAGATCTCCTTCCGTTCACTTTTCTCCATCTAAAGTGGCAGGAGAAGTGGCAACAGAAAGGAAATATGTATTAGAAGTGCTTTTTCTGTGTAAAGAAAGGAAAAGAAAAGAAAGATGCCTGCTCTGATATGTAAGGCGGTGCCGATTTCTACCAATTCCCCATCGGGACATGGAGACCTCCCCCAAAAGGTACCAATACTCAGTACTGGGGAGTAAAGACCTTGTTGCTTCTTATAACTTTATTTAAAATAAATAAATAATTTACCTGGACCTGGATAGCCCGAGCCAAATTCTGCCCGCTGTTGAATGCAGTCCCCCTCCCCACGGCCAACCCAGAGACAAGAGAGTTGTGTGAAGGGAGAGGGGACTCTGGGGGAATAAGGTGGGCATGACCTTTGACCCCAGTCACAAAATGCATTGCCAGAGCAAATTCGGAGCACGCCAACGCTTTCCCCAAGCACGGCACCTTCTACTTAAAGGTGTCTCTCCGCACCGCCTTCCTGTGCTGAGAAGTGACCCATCTGGGGTTGCCAACCTCCAGGTGGGGCCTGGAGATCTGAAATTATAGCTGTTCTCCAGACGACCACGATCAGTTCCCTTGGAGAAAATGGCTGCTTTGGAGGATGGATTCTATCAATGCTTCCTCCAAACTTTGGAGTCTTGTGAGCAAAAACCTACTTTGTGAGCGACTGGCATGAAAGTTGGGAGCGAGCGATTTGGCCGCTGCATCAATCAGTTTGCTCTGGAGCCCTCCTTCCTGAGCTGAGACAAAAATGTGTGAGCCGGAGGCTAAAAAACTGTGAGCTAGCTCACACTCACTCAGCTTAGAGGGAACACTGGACTCTATGGCATTACGCCCTGCTGACACCCCCACTCCAAACCCTGCCCTCCCCAGGCTCCGCCCTCAAATTCTCCCAGAATCTCCGAACCCAGCGTTGGCAGCTCTACACACATCGGAGAGAGCTAAAAATTGCTGTGTTTGTTTCACACACCCAGTGTGCAAAGCGTCTGTTGGGGGAGGTATCTGCGAATTTCCTGCCTTGTGCAGAGGGTTGGACTAGATGGCCCTCTAGTTCCCTTCCACCTCTATGGTTCTATGTTCTGCAGTTTGGTTAGGCTCCATTTCCCAAATCTTTTGACTGGCTTAAAACTGGTTGAAGCTCCACTTCTTTTTTTAAAAAGTAGCTCATGTCTTTGTTTTATTATTGGCTTATGCCCAGGGGGTCATTTCCTGACGGAGCGCACAGGAGCGGTGCTCCGGCGCCCAGGGGGCGGGCACATGCAACAAGCCCCGCCCCCTCCTCCCAGCAGCTCTTAGTCAGAGCAAGAAGCAGCTAGGTAAGTTGCAGAGCCCTCCCGCCCATCTTCAGGTACAAGCTCTCCCTCCTCTGTAAGGGCAGATCTGCACGTTCCCCCCCCCCAATAGCTAGCAATCCAAAACAGTCCAGTGGAGCCTGAGCGGTAGTTGTTGCCAGGGCTCTTTTTGTAGCAGG
>NW_015162013.1:217945-226819 GCF_001447785.1 Gekko japonicus | reverse complement strand
CTGCCAGGACAGATCTGCGCGCCCCCCCCCCCCAAATAGCTAGCAATCCAAAACTGTCCAGTGGAGCCTGAGTGGTGGGTGTTGCCTTCTGACACACTTCTGGTGATGTCAGGGGGTGTGGCATATGCAAATGAGTTATGCTAATGAGTTATACTAATAAGCTCTTGCACCTCTTCTTCTACAAAATGACCCCTGCTTATGCCTATTTTTAAAGTCATCTGTAACCCTTTGGCACTGCTCTAAGCTTGCGGTTTTGGGCGCGGCTGCTTGCCCACATCCACACAAGTAAATTGTGTGTAAATCTGATTTATACCCCGCCCTGAGCCTGCTGTAAAGTGGGGAGGACGGGGTATAAATCAGATAGTAAAGTAAAGGTAAAGATTCCCTTGCTCGAAAGCCAGTCAAATCCAACTCTAGGGTTGCGGTGCTCATCTCCGTTTCAAAGCCGAAGAGCCAGCGCTGTCCGAAGACATTTCCGTGGTCATGTGGCCGGCATGACTAAACACCAAGGTGCACGGAACGCTGTTACCTTCCCACCGAAGTGGTACCTATTTATCTACTTGCAATGTCTTGCTTTCGAACTGCTAGGTTGGCAGGAGCTGGAACTAGAGACGGGAGCTCACTCCGTCATGCGGCACACTCGGGTCTCGAACTGCTGAACTACCGACCTCCCACAGCCTGCAGTTCAGCGTCTTAACCACTTGAGCCACCGCAGCTCCTATCCTATCAGATAGATAAATAAATAAATGAGAATTTATTTTGAGAGGACAAGCCTTCAGACATCAGAACCTTGATGATGCTGAAGTGCGCCTGCACTTAAAGCACCCCAGATCTGGAGTACTGGACTGCCTTCAAAGCAAGGGGCAGGCGATTTCTCTCTATGCAAGGCCTTTCTCTCTACGCAACAGCTTTTTTTCCTTCCAGCCATCAGCCAATAAGCATTATTACCACAAGGTGGCAGTGCGGGACTTTCAGGACCAGTAGAAAGACCTTTTCGACTGGACTCCAGTAGCATCTTCGAGATCATCCAGAGTTTCAGGGTATCAGCTTTTGAGGGTCAAAGCTCCCTTCGTTAGGAACGAGCAGAAGAATCTTTTATCAGCAAAATCCTAGACAGAATTGCAACCTTCTAAGCTGATTTATTTAAGCCGAGTTAAACACTTTTTAAGTACACTGAAACCGATGAGTGTACGACGGGGTAACCCTGGTTAGGATTACACAGTATGTTGTCTAGCCCTGCTCTGCTGAATTCATCTCCAGGGGTCATTTTGTGGAAAAAGAGGTGCAGGAGCTCATTAGCATAACTTATTAGCATAGCTTGTTTGCATATGCCACACCCCCTGACATCACCGGAAGTGTGTCAAAAGGTAACACCCACCGCTCAGGATCCACTGGACTGTTTTGGATGGCTAGCTATGGGGGTGGGGGGGATGTGCAGATCTGCTCTCACAGAGAAGGGAGAGCTTGTACCTGAAGGCGGGCCGGGGGGGGCCCTCTGCAACTTGCCTGGCTCCTTCTTGCTTCTCATGGCCCGACTGAGGGCTGCTGGGAGTGGGGGGGGGCGGGGCTTGTTGCATGTGCCCGCCCCCTGAGCTCCTTACTGCCGGAGCTCCGCTCCTGTGTGCTCCTGCACAAAATGACCCCTGCATCTCACCGTCCAGAACACCTTACGATCCCACAACAGTTTGAGGCGGTAGGCGTGTTGGCCTGCAGCGGAACGGCTCGATTCGAGTCCACTGGCACCTTGGAGATCTTCTGGTTTTAAGCTTTCGGGAATCAAAGCTCAAAGTATTCAGTGAAGGGAGCTTTGCCGCTTGAAAGCTCACACCGCAAAAATCTAGTTGGTCTCTAAGGCGCTACTGGACTCAAACCTAGCTTTTTTTACTGTCCCAAGGGACTGTGTAATCCCAGGCAGAGTTACTCCAGGGTAAACTTATTGAAATGAATGGCCTTGGACTGGAATAACTCCGCACAGGTTTATCCTGCAAAACAGGTAAAGGTTATTGCACTAGTATCTACTACCGTGTTTCCCCGAAAATAAGACACTGTCTTATATTTATTTTTTCTCAAGAAGACACACTAGGGCTTATGCCACAAATGCATAGAAATCCTGCTAGGGCTTATTTTTGGGGTAGGTCTTATTTTCGGAGAAACAGGGTAGTTCAAGCTTCAGTTACATAGTGTTGTTCATCAAGATTAATTGGCTAGAGGAGGAGGAGGAGGAGGAGGAGGAGGAGGAGGAGGAGACAGGATTAATACCCCGCCGTTCACTACCCGAAGGACATAAGAACATAAGAGATGCCAATGTTGCATCAGGCCAAAGGCCCATCCAGTCCAACACTCTGTGTCACACAGTGGCCAGAAATACCCAGTGCCATCAGGAGGTCCACCAGTGGGGCCAGGACATTAGAAGCCCTCCCACGGTTGACCCATGCTCTTTCCCATGCATAATCTTATAAACCTCGATCATGTCACCCCTCAGTCGTCGTTTCTCCAAGCTAAAGAGCCCTAAGCGCTTTAACCTTTCCTCATAGGGAAAGTGTTCCAACCAGTGTTCCCTCTAAGCTGAGTTAGTGTGAGCTAGCTCACAGTTTTTTAGCCTCCGGCTCACAGATTTTTCTCTTAGCTCAGGAAGGATGACTCCAGAGCAAACTAATTTACGCAGTAGCCAAATCGCTTGCTCACAACTTTAATGCTAGTAGGTCACAAAGTAGAATTTTTGCTCACAAGACTCCATAGCTTAGAGGGAACATTGGTTCCAACCCTTTTATCATTCGAGTTGCCCTTTTCTGCACTTTTCCCAAAGCTATAATCTGAGGAGTCTCAGAGTGGCTTACAATCTCCTTTCCCTTCCCCTCCCCACAACAGACACTCTGTGAAGTGGGTGGGGCTGAGAGAGCTCTTTCCAGAACTGCTCTTGAGAGAACAGCTCTGAAAGAACATTTGCCAACACAGTGTTCCTGATGAAGAGTTCTGCGCGACCCGAAAGCTTGCATATCTATTAGCCTGATCCTGTGAGATCAGCCTACAAATCCAGTGGTGCCCAATGAACATACAAGGACATGTCCTGCCGACACCCCCAACCATTTCCAATGTGTTTTTTGACTCACATAAAACCACTTGACGTAGGCATAACTGCTGTTCTCGGGGATGACGAAGTTGCATGAGATAGAGGTTTCCTTTCCGACTTCTGCCTCAACCACCTTTGGCACGTGGAGTTCGAGGCTGTTGGCTCCTGTTGAGATAAAGACACGGGTCAGAGGTGAGAAGTTCCAGAAACGCCCATCCTGCTGTCTAGCCAGAGCAAATTCTTCCTTTCTCTCTCCATAATTAGTCTAGGAAGAATATTCTCATTTCCTAGGCTTGCTCAGAGTCACGAAAAAGCAAGGACCTTTCAAATTATTCTAAATCTCTCTCTGCAGGCACAACCCACCTGTCTGCAAAGGTGCCGGCCCTGTTCAACGTTTATGCACTTCCTCAAAGCTGCGTTGCAGGCTACAGGGATCGCCAACCTCCAGGTGGGGCCTGGAGTTCTCCCAGAATTACAACGGATCCCCAGCCTACAGGGCTCGGTTTCCTGGAGGAAATGGCAGCTTCACAAGGTGGTCTCTACGGCATACCACAGATTCCAGGCAGTGTTTCCTCTAAGCTGAGTTAGTGTGAGCTAGCTCAGTTTTCTAGCCTCCGGGTCCCACATTTTTGTCTCCGCTCAGGAAGGATGGCTGGAACAAACTAACTTATGCAGCAGCCAAATCGCTGGCTCACAACTTTAATGCCAGTCGCTCACAAAGTAAGATTTTTGCTCACAAGACTCCACAGCTTAGAGGGAGCATCGATTCTAGGTGAAATCTCTCCCCCAATTCCCCCTTCCACAGGAACTTTAGGGTTGCCAACTCCAGGCTGGGAAATACCTGGAGATTTAGGGGATGGGGGGCAGGGGAGGCACAAAAACCCAGCAGTTATTAATGTTTAACAATGAAGCAGCGTACAACTAATGCTCAGCAACATAAAAAACAGTACTCTTGAAATAGCCCTTGGACCACAGGCAGGCTATAAAATCAACTTTAAAAAGCTATAAGAGCAGCTTTCACTTAAAAGCCTGGCCAGGAAGACACGTTCGGCCTGGAGCCTCCCAGACGGTACACAAGGTGCCAGGCGGAGAGCTGCCCAACTCTTGCTCTGTATCAGTTTATTCTGCACCATTTTAAAAGCAAAGTGAGGCACTTCTGAAGACACCCTGCCATGTGCCACCTGCCGCTGGTTCTGGGACCTGGCAAACCTAAGGCTATTCTGTTACATTACGGTAACCAGAGCTGCTTGTTGGGTTTTGGGTAGGGGGGAGGGTATGCAAACCTTTAATCGTGTAATGCGAAATGGGGGGAAGGTGCGGGTGGGAAGTGATGCACAGCAGTGTATTTAAATTTGAATTTTGAAAGAAGGAAGTGACTTCGGAAGAAGAGGCGGGTTTGGGGAAGTGCCCGGAAAGTGACATCACAGGAAAGGGTGGGGTCTTGGCACAGTGTGCTGGAAGTGACATCATTGGGAGGGGTGGAGCTTGGGAAGTGGCATCCCTTGATCTCTGACCTGGAAGTGACGTCACAAAAGTCTCCTGGCTCCACCCTCAAAGTCCTCAGATATTTCCTGAGTCGGACCTGGCGACCCCACGCCAAATGGGAGTCCAGGGTCACTAGGCAGAGGTAGGCAATGGCAAAACACCACTGAATGTCTCTTTCCTTGAAGAACCCGGAGTCGTCGCAAGTCGGCGGGGACTTGACAACATTTTCCACCACCGTTTCTACTGAGGCACTGTATGCTGAATGTAATGTATTCAGATGCTGCCCTGAATGCATTAGGATGACCGTGGAATCATCCCATAGAGAAGCTATGCTAAGCTTCAGGCTTCGGCAGGGATTCGCGCCGAAAGCATTGTGTCCAATCACATTTGAATGTCTGTAAGTGGGAACGCTTATGATTGGTCTGTTATGCGATCAACCTGATAGGTTGATAATTGTATAGTAGGTGTGGCTACATTAGCCCGGAATGTTTAAATACCGAACAGCGACAATGGAAGCTGGTTCGGGCTATCAGAGAAGTTGTACCGTGTCAGAGAAGTTGATCGTCGAGCTGAAATAAACCTGAGTTTTGCTGAAATAACTCTCTGGCTATTTTGTTAAGCACGGACTTAACACTGAATTTTATGGATTTCTATCTTGTCCTTTCCCCTGAAAAGCTCCAGGCAGTGTACAGGGTTCTCCCTTCCACCATTTTATCCCACAACGTGAGGTAGGTTAGGCTGAGCATGTGTAACTGGCCCAAGGTCACCCAACAAGCTTCCATTGGCACGAGTGGGGAGTCGAACCTGGATCTGCCAACTCCTGGTCCAACACAGAAACGACGACAGGACTGGTGGTAACTTTTGCTATTGGCTGTTTTAATGAGTTTCTAATGTCATTCTGGATGCTTGTGGGCAGTTTTATTTAGAAATCACCTTGGGCTCCGCGGCAGTAAAGCAGAATGCAATAAATGACATTTGTTCTATCGGTGGCAAATATGCTTGAAAAAATGTACAAGACCGAAAAGATCCTCCTCAATAGTCCAAACTCTACCCTGCTATTATGTTATGTTTTTTTTTAAATCCCATCCTTCCTCCAAAGAGCTCAGGCTGGGATACACAGTTCTCCTGTCCTCCAGTTTACCTTCAAACCAACCCTGTGAGGTAGGTCAGGCCATGAGTGATAGGCTTAAGGATCACCCCAGTGGCTTAAGTGTCACCCCACCCTGAGTGGGGAGGAATAGAAGAAGAAGCAGAAGAAGAGGAGGAGGAGGAGGAGATTGGATCTCTACCCTACCCTTCACTCGGAGTCCCAGAGCGGGTTACAAACTCCTTTCCCTTCCCCTCCCCACAACAGACACCCTGTGAGGTCGGCGGGGCTGAGAGAGCTCTTGACAGAAACGGCTGTTTTTCAAGAGCAGCTCTGACAGAACTATGGCTTGCCCAAGGTCATCCAGCAGCTGCGAGTGGAGGCGTGGGGAATCAAACCCGGTTCTCCCAGATTAGAGTCTGCGCACTTAGCCACTACACCAAACTGGCTCTCCAAAAGTCACTGAGCTATAAAGAATGTCTTTATCTGTTTCCATCCACACAGGGTGCGTTCAGATGGGCCAGTTAGTCCGCTTTCAGCACGCTTCAGTAACGGATTTTATATCCACGTTCACACACCCAACATCTGCGCACCGTCCCCAGCCGTCGCTTTCCGGTTCAACCCCCCTTTAAAACGGAGTATTTTGTTACCAGGTCCCCAAGTGGTGTTTTCCTGATTCTCTGGTTCTAGCCGCAATTTTCTGACGTCTGATCACTCCTGCGGTGTCGAGCCACTTCTGCTCGGAAGCCCGAGGCTTCCGCTCTTCACCCACCATTTTATTTTAGTGTCGGCGGTATGCGCACAGGCGACGCTCCGCTCCCGCGTTATTAAAAACAATGTTTAAACTGTGCCTAGTTTTGTTGGTTAAACGAGTTCGGGATCTCACAGAGGCCAGTTTAGGGGTAAAAGTTTAAAGGGAAGTATTACAGCAGTTGGGTTGAAGTGGAAATCGCTGTTCTGCGCATGCGCAAAAATTTTAATTCTACAGATGGCCGCCTTTGCGCATGCCCAAACTGAGGGGGGGAACCTCCGACGCATCTCCCATGTGTGGACGCTGGGGAGCGATGTGGCTATGCAGCGATCCGGAACAGGGAGGTGAGTGTGATTGCAATTCTCCAGGTTTTTTAAAAAAAACACGCATCGGGACCGGAGCAATTTAAACCGCTCCCAGCACGCCGTCTGACCGCAACCACAGACTCGAATTAGAGGCAAGGTTCCACAACAAAATGGCTGTCCAAAGCCTGGCAGTTCGGCCCAACACAGCACATCACAACGTAGCGAGCTTGTGGACTTCTCAGAGCTGCCGTGTAAAGGAACATCTTCAGCTGTTAATAAGATTCCACACAGCTATCGTTTTGAGATGTGGTGGTCCTAAATAATAAGATTTCGCATGACTGTCGTTTGGGGATTTTTCCCCCTCTCAGAACCAGCATGGCTCCCGACAGTCCTTATCTAGAGGCCATCAGTATCTGCCTCTGAATTTTAATTTCTAGAAATCCGGGAGGGAAGCCACTAAAGATGTGGAAAACAGCCCCTCTCGAATCTCCCACATGGACTGTTTGCAAAAGGCAACCCGCAAATCTCCTCAAAGAGGCAAACCAGAGGCGGAAAACGGAGCTGGCGGGACCCATAACATGGCAGCTGATGAAAAGAGGCCGTTGGAGCGCCTGCAAACTGAAAGTTTTACTCCCTGAGATTCTGAATTAATTCCTGGCTGATCATAACTCTAATCCCAGACTCATTATTCATAATAGCTGCAGCAAATTAGAAAAGTTTTTTCCTTAAAAAAAAAAATTATGACGTGCTGTATGTGAATTTTCCATTGCTGTCAGCGGTTGCCGGGCAACAGTGAGGCAGGCGGCAGGTCTCTGTGGGCCCCACTGCCGGGGGGCTGCCCGTGAGGTGTGTTCGTGCCACGGATTAAAAAAGGGCTTCATGCGCCTTCCCTCTGCCCCGGCAAGTAGGGCTGTGAGGGGGTGGGCATCCAGGGATCCATTGCAAAGATTTCCCCCGCTCCACTCACCATAACAACAGGTTCCACAGGCCTTTGGGGGAAGCCCCGACAATTAAATGGGAATAAAGCAAATACCAGTTTATAATACACACATGCGCTTCTGGAAAGCCACATGACAGGAGCAAAAGGCATCTTCGGTTTGGAAAAAATACCACTCAAACCCTCTGAGCATACGCAGAGTGCTCTTCCTGTGTGAAGAGAATGCTCCATCGGCACTGCGAGGTTAAGAACATAAGAACATAAGAGAAGCCAATGTTGGATCAGGCCAATGGGCCATCTAGTCCAACACTCTGTATCACACAATGGCCAAAAAGACCAGGTGCCATCAGGAGGTCCAGCAGTGGGGCCAGGACACCAGAAGCCCTCCCACTGTTGCCCCCCCCCCCAAGCACAAAGAATACAGAGCATCCCTTGTCCCAGACTGAGAGTTTCTCTCTATACCTTGTGGCTAAGAACCACTGATGGACCTCTGCTCCAGATGTTTATCCAGTTCCCTCTTATAAGGACACTAGAAATAATGCCCGTTGCGGAAATAAATACAACGGGATCTAGAAAGAGGCTCTGGGAGAGTGCTCTGGCTTTGGGCAAACAGTGTCAGTTTCCTGTGGCGACCTCAGCAGGGTTTAATGACAGAGTCCACGGTTTTCTCCCAAGGGACTGATCTCTGCTACCTGAAGAGCATTTGTATGTTTGAGTTATCTGTAGCCCTCACCTGGAGAGTGGTAACCATTGTTACCCATTCTCCTCTCCCCTATGAGGTATGTTATGCAACTGAAAATCCCAACTGCCTTGCGGGGGTGGGGGAGTTTGAGGTGTGGAATGGACTGAAGTCCAATCAGCTTCCATATGCAAAAGACCAGGTTGTCGCAGCAGTTGTGGTGTGGGCGGGACCCGGGCTTTGCCTTCTGATTGGTGGCGATATATGCTGAGGAGCAGTGCCATCAGCCATACACTAAGGGAGTGCATTTTAGAATTAGAACCTTGGCACCCACTATTCAATTATATATAAGGAGAGATTACTTTTTTTAAAAAAGAAGTGTCCTCTGTGACTCAGATTCTTGCACCAATGTGTGAGAAAGGCAGATTATAAAGGCAGTCCTAAAACACGGCTGCGGTGGCTCAATGGTTAAGACGCTGAACTGCAGACCGGAAGGTCGGTAGTTCAGCAGCTTGAGAGTGCCACATCTTTGGCCCCAGCTCCTGCCAACCTAGCAGTTC
>NW_015162013.1:216646-216830 GCF_001447785.1 Gekko japonicus | reverse complement strand
TTCCTATCTATACCTTGTGGCTAATAGCCACTGATGGACCTTCGCTCCATATGTTTATCCAATTCCCTCTTATAAGGACATAAGAGAAGCCAGTGTTGGCTCAGACCAATGGCCCATCCAGTCCAACACTCTGTCACACAGTGGCCAAAAAGACCAGGCGCCATCAGGAGATCCAGCAGTGGGG
>NW_015162013.1:212195-216586 GCF_001447785.1 Gekko japonicus | reverse complement strand
CCAGACCGAGAGTTCCTATCTATACCTTGTGGCTAATAGCCACTGATGGACCTCTGCTCCATATGTCCCTCCAATCCCCTCTTAAGAACACAAGAGAAGCCAATGTTGGATCAGGCCAATGGCCCATCCAGTCCAACACTCTGTCACACAGTGGCCAAAAAGACCAGGTGCCATCAGGAGGTCCAGCAGTGGGGCCAGGACACCAGAAGCCCTCCCACTGTTGCCCCCCCCAAGCACCAAGAATACAGAGCATCCCTTGCCACAGACCGAGAGTTCCTATCTATACCTTGTGGCTAATAGCCACTGATGGACCTCTGCTCCATATGCTTATCTAATTCCCTTTTGAAGCCATCCATGCTTGTAGCCGCTGCCACCTCCTGTGGCAGTGAATTCCATGTGTTCATCACTCTTTGGGTGAAGAAGGACTTCCTTTTATCTGTTCTAACCCGATCACTCAGCAATTTCATGGAGTGCCCACAAATTCTTGTATTGACAGGGAGAAAAGTACTTCGTTCTCGACCTGCTCTATCCCGTGCATAGTCTTGTACACCTCGATCATGTCACCCCCTCAGCTGTCGTTTCTCTAAGCTAAAGAAACCCCAAGCGCTTTAACCTTTCTTGATAGGGAAAGTGTTCCAGCCCTATTATCATTCTAGCCGCCCTTTTCTGCACTTTTCCCAGTGCTATAATATCCTTCCTGAGGTGTGGTGACCAGAACTGTACACATCAATTACCTTTTTCCTGTTTTTCTCACCTTCTGCAGTTGCCATCTCCAAGTTGGGAGATTCCTGGAGGTTCAGGGGTGGAGCCTAGCAAGGGGCAGAGTTTGGGCAGGGACCTCGGTGGGATAGAATGCCGAAGACTCCACCCGTCAAAGCAGCCGTGTTCTCCAGGGGAACTGATCTCTGCAGTCGGGAGATCACTTGTTGTTCCTGGAGGTCTTCAGGCCCGTCCTGGAAGTGGGCAACCCCATACCCTTCTTCCACAGGACAATGAACCTGGTCCCCCTACTCTGTTGTCTCCTCATAACGACCCTGTGAGGGAAGCGCAGCTTAGAGTAACTGCCCCAAAGTCCACCGGGGAGCTTCGTGGCTAAGTGGGGAATCTAGAGCCAGTTTGATGTAGTCGTGGTTAGGAGCGCGGACTCTAATCGGGGAGGACCGGGTTTGATTCCCCGCTCCTCCACATGCAGCTGCTGGTGTGACCTTGGGTCAGTCCCAAGTTCTCTCAGAGCTGTTCTCTCACGAGCGGTCCTGGAAAGAGCTCTCCCAGCCCGCCCTACCTCACAGGGTGTGTTGTGGTGAGGAGGGGAAAGGAAAGGGATTGTAAGCCGCTTTGAGACTCCCTCGTGTAGTATGAATGGGAATATAAAGATTTTTATATATAGTTTTTTTTCTTGATTGTTCATATTCATATTTCTCTGATTTTTATAGATTTATTCTTTAAGTAATATTTTATTAGGATGTTAGAAAGGCCTGTTATATAGAAGGCTTTCCTCTTGTAGGTCTGATATTGTTAGCAAACATAATAGGTACAAAGTTCATGATTCTGTAGTTCTTAGGGCAAACCTTTCAATGTCTGGGTCAGATCAGATTTCAGTCTGATATGAAGAATCCTTGCCCATTATCATTTAGGTTAGGTTAAGTAAACAGTTGGTTTGACGTAGATATATGTTTCTTTATATCTGGCCAATCAGAGGATTATTACTCAAATTACCACTGTCTTTTGTAACCAATTATGGTTTTTGAATATCGTTTTCTTGATGATGTCAGTCCATGTATAAAATATCATGTATTTCCTGAATACGTTCAGAATATGCTCAAGAAGAGGAAAAAGAAAAAGAAGAAAGTTGTCAATTTTTGATTAACTATTTGGTCTAATTGTTTTCCTGTTAATTGAAGCATATTACCTGAATATGCTGAGAAGAAAGCAACCAATTTTGGATGGACTATTTGGTCCAATTGTTTTTCTGTTAATTGAAAAAAAACATAGATCTTCCTCCTAATTTGACTTCATTTTTGACATGGAATCTAATATGAACAACACTCGGGTAGTGAAGGGTGAGGTATAAATCCAATCTCTTCTTCCCTTCTCCTTCTGGACGGTGTTCTCGGTCCTATACTAAGCCTCAACCCACCACACTCTGCGGGAGAAGGTGCTTTTGCTCCCCATTTATCACTGGCCTCCGGTAGGGGAACACCTTCCCAGCCATGCGACCTCCAACCTGCTTTTCCTTCTGCCCTGAATGCTGAAATGGAAGAATCTTATGCAGCACTAAAGCTTCCTTCCGATATTTTTCTGGCCAGAGTTGTGGCTCCAAGAAAGGCTTTGGTGCCTCCCCTGTCCTGCTTTCCCAAGGCACCCCACCTGTCAGGTGAGCCAGAGCTGGGTGCGAGCTCCCTGCCGGGGGTCTGCGTGTGGACAAATCCTTTCCATAAGCCACAAAACTGGCTTCCCCCCAGACTTTGGCCCTGGAGCAAATGGGGCAGGGAAAAGACAACAGCTGCGCTTCCTTCCAGAGCTGCTGTTTCCATCAGCTCCAGGAAGGGGAAACCCGTTTTTCATCCACTGAAGCGCCTTTCCAGATGCTTCTTGGAAGGCAACAGGTGTGGATCAAGAGATTAGGCCGCGCGCACAAGGGGGGCCTTTATTCCAAAGCCCTGCCCACCTTCTCCGGTTACCCTCGCTTTCCTCCCCACCCCCCCGGCCTCCTGTCCCACCCGCCCCATTCCCCCTCAGCTCCCACCGACCAGGATACAGACCCCAACGTCTGGGGGGGAGACGTCCTGTTTGTCAAAACATCTGCTGCCTTTTGGGATGCCCGGGCAGCCAGGCGAACGCACGTGTACGGGGCAGGATCAGGCCTTCAAGATGCAATCGGGGATTTCCTTCGGAGGTTCTTCCCCCACATCCTTCCTCATGCCTTTGTCCTCAATAGGAAATCCCAAATTGCGTCTGGAGACGTTCTTTGCTTTATCTAGATGGGCCGGGCGGGTGAAGGTGCCAGCGCTTTTCCTACAGGCTCTTGAGGCAGCACTTCCTAAAATGGAGCGCAAAACTCAGTCAGGGTTGGGGGTACTGGGGGGGGAGGAGGCAGAAGACAATGGAGAACCAGCCCCACTGGATCAAACCCAAGGTACACACAAGGAAATGTTTTCTTTTCAACAACAGCCAGCTAAAAACACCTCTGGAATGCTCACAGCAAAGCATGGTGTTTGCTCCTAATGTCTCGTCATCAAAGGTATACTGCTTCTGGACATGGGGGTTCCATTCTGGCATCTCAGGTAATAGCCATCGAATTCCTGCCCTGCCCCTGAAGCTCGTTGGGTGATCTTGGGCCGTTTACTCACTCTCTCTCTCAAGCTAAGATCTTCTTGTGCTGCGAGGATAAAATGCAGGAGGGGAGACTGATGTTGTAAACTGCTTTGGGTTCCCACTGGTGGGAAAAGCAGAATATAAATATAAATGCATATAGCTAAATGTTTAATGGCTGCCGTTGTCACCTCTTGGGCCAGAGGGAATCGCACAATTTGGATGTGCATCGCTGATTGTTTATCCAGCATGACAGCCAGCGTGGTGTAGTGGTTAAAGTGTCAGACTAGGATCTGGGAAACCCAGGTTCGAATCCCCACCCTGGCATGGAAGCTCGCTGGGCGACCTAGAGCCAGTCACAAACTCTCAGCCTAACCATCCTCACAGTGTTGTTGTATGGGATGCCGCTTTGGGTCCCCCTGGGGGAGAAATGGGGGTGGTGGTGGTGGTAATAAGAAAATAAATTTACTCCAGCACAAGTTCACTGGTGCAGCTATTTCTTGACTGTCGGGAAGGAGCAGAAGGTGAGCATCACGTTGTAATACTGCCATCGAAAATAATCTTCTTTAGCAGCTCTAGCTGGGGGCAGAGGTGGGATTCGGGCCCTCCCTGACCGCAGAGTAGTCACTATGCTAAACCCTCACCATCCCAAGTGGTAGGGTTGCCAACCCTGGTTTGGGAAATACCTGGAGATTTGGGGGTGGAGCGTGCGGAGGGCGGGGTTTGGTGAGGGGGAGGACCTCATGGGTATAGAAGGCCGTAGAGGCCACCCTCCAAAGCAGCCATTTTCTCCGGGGGAACTGATCTCTGGAGATCAGCCGGGATTCTCAGAGATCTCAAGCTCCCAACTGGAGGCTAGAGAAACCCTACCCTCAGTCTCGCGGCCTCTGTGGAGCAAGAGGCAAAGAAACAAAGCGAGCAAAGGCTAGCAAAAACAGCTGGCTACCATGCCCAGCTAAAAACCTGTGGACCCATGTTCCTGCATCAGAAATAGTGGAAGTTTTCATTGCTTTCTCCAAAAAACAACAACAAGTATTATTATTATTATTATTATTATTATTATTATTATTATTATTATT